>NW_015732394.1:0-334 GCF_001515625.1 Sinocyclocheilus rhinocerous
ACAACATTCCTCTGTGGGCAACCTCGCCCTGCCTGGTGGAATCGTAGAGAATCCCACCAGGTACCAGTCATAAAAGAGACATGATACTAACTGACCCCCTCCTCTGTCGCACCATACATCAGCCTAGCCTTGAAATGAGGCTAATTTGCTTTATTAGTCACCCTCGGCTAACATAACTAAAGCAGTATTATCAACATTTATGTACATATGTCATGGTATGAAGCTACGGTTGTTCAATGTGCCAGCATGCAACCAAAACGTGTATCTCAACGTGTCTGTTTTGGCAGCAGTACAGTCTGACTAAGCCCTAAACTAGCTAATCTAGAACTAGAGT
>NW_015732395.1:0-334 GCF_001515625.1 Sinocyclocheilus rhinocerous
ACATATGTATTTATAACAAAAAATGTAACTTTTAACAGTGCACAAATAGTTTTCAACCCCCAAATATGCATATGCAAAAATTAAGATTTTATTTTTTCTGAAAAGTAAAGGGACACCACTGCAAAAACAGAATGTTCATATTTATTTATTTATTGTTTCAACTAACATAGTTAATATTTATTATTTTCTTTTCATTTAATACATTTAACACCTAAAATTGTTCTTATATGCAAATTCCTTATTTCTTTGTGCTTTTTATGTAAACTTAGTTTTACTGTGTTTCGCAAAACTTATATTCTGATTAGTTAAATATTTAATTATTGTAAAAAAAAAA
>NW_015732396.1:0-334 GCF_001515625.1 Sinocyclocheilus rhinocerous
ACACATTCAGGTGGACACGCAAACACACTCAGGTGAACATGCCAACACACTCAGGTGGACACGCAAACACACTCAGGTGAACAAGCAAACACACACAGGTGAACACGTAAACACACTCAGGTGGACACACTCAGGTGAACACACTCAGGTGGACACGCAAACACACTCAGGTGAACACCCCAACACACTCAGGTGGATACACCAACACACTCAGGTGAACACACTCAGATGAACACGCAAACACACTCAGGTGAACACACTTAGGTGAACACGCCAACACACTCAGGTGAACACACTCAGGTGAACACGCAAACACACTCAGGTGAACACGCAA
>NW_015732397.1:0-334 GCF_001515625.1 Sinocyclocheilus rhinocerous
ACATGCACAAATCCAAACAAAGCAACAGACGAATAGTGAGGTGCGATGTTTCAACTGCCTGAGAAGAGCTATCGGAAATATGTTTACAGGGATATAATGTAAACAGTGTCTTTTTGTATAAGGCGTCAATGCATTGTTTAAAATTCCTTTATGATAGAGCTGAACATTTGCTATTATAACTCATCTTCAGCGTTGTTCTATGTTACTTTGTGAAAAGTAAACCATGCAGAATTATAAATTTAAAGAGATAGTCCACCCAAAAATGAAAACCTGTATGACTTACTTTCTTTTGTGTTTCGCAGAATAAAACACTTATTTTAAAAAATCTCTCTCT
>NW_015732398.1:0-334 GCF_001515625.1 Sinocyclocheilus rhinocerous
AATTTCTTCCTCAGGGATGCCTCCATTTCTCAGGAAATATGATCCCTATTTTCCTCATCATGGGGCTACAAAGTAGTGCACAGAAGTGTTACATTTAAATTGGATAACTTTAAAATAATTGGTCAGACTAGTGGGAAGAAACTGTGAAAATGCATCTTTGGACAAAATTAATATTTATGCCTTCTGCATGTCTTTACCTTTTTATTTTTGAAACCTTCAACAAATCCTGAAAATGATATACAGTACAGTACTGTGCAAAGTATTTGCAATTTTAGACTTTGCCAAAAGTAAAAAAATCCTTTAAAAACTTTCGCTTTAACATGTGTTTTAATAT
>NW_015732399.1:0-332 GCF_001515625.1 Sinocyclocheilus rhinocerous
TTAAGGGGGTCTGAATACTTTCCGTACCCACTGTATATATAGTATGATTCACACTGTACAAATTCAAACAAAATTGCCACCTCATCAAATAGTTAACTGAACACATACAAAACAAACAAACAAAAAATACTTCAGACATCTACTCTGGGTTTGGTGTACATTTTTAAAGGTAAATTTTTTTGGACATATTATAGTTTCAGTGGTCTTGCTGAACAGAATTATGTAACTTGATACAACAGCAAATAGTCTAATAGAGGTCAAATCATTTTCTAAATATATTTTTAACCAAATGGTTTTACTTGTCATTTTATGGTAAAGGTGTGAAACTAACA
>NW_015732400.1:0-334 GCF_001515625.1 Sinocyclocheilus rhinocerous
CAGGTTGCTGTCCTTCAGGTGCAAATTCCCAAAAGTCCTCTCCACTTCGCTTACATAGTCGCTGAACATGTTATCCTCTGGCAGGTATGGTGGAGGCTTGCAGTCTGTGTGGCCTGCTAGGCTGCGCCGGTGTTCACTGATGTCATAAACGGCTGACTCACGATGGCTGTAGTCCAATGCGCTGCGAGGTGAACCATTGACCCCAGGCACAGAGGTCATGTTTTTGGCAGTACGCAACAAACGGAGAATGTTGGAGTGGGTGTTGTTCATGCTCATGTTCATAGTGGCCGATGGTGAGTTAAGGGCTGATTTGTTCTCTTCAATCTGAACACCA
>NW_015732401.1:0-334 GCF_001515625.1 Sinocyclocheilus rhinocerous
TCAACAGATTTTTGATGAATGATAGCTGTAGGGTCAATGAGAAATCAGTGGAGAGCCCTAAATGCTTATACAGGCTGCTGACTGGTGCAAATAGAGCACCATCACGTTTCAGGCCAGCTACTCTGGCTGCACTGCCACTATAAATCCACAAGCTGATTAAACAGTAAATTTAGCATGCCCATCAACTTACCATTAACCAGGTTGCTGCTTTCAAAAACATCATTAATCAAGCAGCAGATATGGAGGAAAATATCAGTCATCGATCCTGTGCACTTATGACAGTTAACACTGCAGCATATTAGCATTGAGCGGCCGCTGATCTATCAATTACTGA
>NW_015732402.1:0-333 GCF_001515625.1 Sinocyclocheilus rhinocerous
TGGGCGGGGTTATGCTAACATATATATATATATATATATATATAAAATTACAAATTCAGGCAAATTAAAAAAAATACACAACTGTACAGCAAAAACATCAATAAAGTGAGTGTTACATTTGTTTAAAAAAATTACACTGTTACAAAATCACATTTTTCTGTCTGGTTATGTAAGCTAGTTCTTCAGACAAAGGAATGCTGTTGCCCTACGTGTAATTGCATAGCATAAGTGATATATTAGCGAGATGAGTTTAGATACTGTTCATCTTTGCACATTCCCCCTCTTCTTTTAAAAAGAAATTAAGAACCACATGCCTGTATTTTAAACCTATTC
>NW_015732403.1:0-334 GCF_001515625.1 Sinocyclocheilus rhinocerous
GCAGATAAAAGCCTGACACAAAATTGCATCTATATTTCATGAGGGAACAAGTACCTTAATGAGCAATTACTACGCCTACTGCCTTCAGCCACTTCAAAGATGCTACAGCGATAAAGCCATCACACTTTAAAATATGCGTTTTAGCTAACAGACACTATAATTACGGTTGAATAGATTAGACCTATAATATGTAACCTCATTAAATGAGTCATATGGGTTGAACACGGGAAACATGTTGTTTGATTATGGTTAAGTATAGGGCTGGGCGATATGGCCAAACAAATTATCACGATAATTTTTTTCATATCAGTCGATGTCGATAATTATCACGATA
>NW_015732404.1:0-334 GCF_001515625.1 Sinocyclocheilus rhinocerous
GCATGTTGAAGAATTCCTCGGTCTCGCCAATCAGACCACCTTCCCGGACGACTGCCTGTGCACGTTCCTGCATGCCGGACTGAACACAGCCACACAAGCGCAGTTGTCCAGAGAGGGTCCACGAGGGAGCTTTGCCGACTATGTGGAGTGAGTGCTGGTTTCCTGTGGATCAGCCTTCACCGTTGAGGACGTCACCAGCCCAACTCCAGACCCAGTGCCCAGCCAGTCACCACTCCGCTGCACGAAGCGTCTGCCTGAACCCACCACAGACGGAGAGCCAGAGCCCACCGGGATGAATGAGCCATTGCGAGAAGAAGCGACTGAGCCTGTCATG
>NW_015732405.1:0-334 GCF_001515625.1 Sinocyclocheilus rhinocerous
AATTTCTTTTGATGCGGACATCTTAACGTCTTTGACCCACATATACTCTAAAATTTCACTCATGCCAGTTATGTTTTTATTTATTTTCTTAGTCTTTTCCACAGTTTTTCAGTGTTAAAATGACACAAACAAAAGCAAAAAATATTGCTAATTATTATTAATAGTTACATACATTTAAAAAAGTGCATGTCTACTTAATGATACAACACAGAGTTAAAACTTCAGTATCTGTCTAAAGGGATTTAATTAGATCAGAGGAACATTATTAAAAATAACTGATGGGAAAATCAGGTAAATTTTAAAATTTCATATTTATTATTACTATTAATATTTA
>NW_015732406.1:0-334 GCF_001515625.1 Sinocyclocheilus rhinocerous
CACTGTTCCTTATAAGTACAATTATTAATTCCCTAGAGGTAAATTTACCTGTTTACCTTGCATAAAATTGAAAATATGATGTTATATGATAATTTACGCTTTCAGACTGGTAGATTGCTTGCTTCATTCCAAATCAAGGACTTAAATTAAAGTAGCATTTACTTCTAGGTTCACTTTGCAATCACAGTTCAACATTTCAAGAAAAAAAAAGAACTAGTAAGTAGCCACACACATGCATACACATTTGGACCCCATAACGTAAGGAATGCAGGTACACACTAACACTGTGTGTGTTTATAGGGCCTTTCGCACCGCTTTAGTTCCAGAACTAAAT
>NW_015732407.1:0-333 GCF_001515625.1 Sinocyclocheilus rhinocerous
ACACACACACACATATATATATATATATATATATATATAATGCACACACACATACATACAAAGAAAAATAGTAGATAAAATAGAAAAAGAATATAGACAGGAAGTGTTAAGAGTTTTTTTTAAGAAAAAGAAAAACAAATAGATATTAAAGCTGCAAGCAGCGTTGAAAGGGCCCTCTCACCCGGGCTCACCACCACCTGGTGGCTTTAGTAAAGCAGCAAACGGTGAGCAAAGTGCATTTAAAGTGGTTCATATAGGAGGAATATGTCAAAGTCATTTATATGTACTAAACTTCCTGCTGCCAGCTGGTGGTGCTATGACTATAACTGAATA
>NW_015732408.1:0-334 GCF_001515625.1 Sinocyclocheilus rhinocerous
ACTTTCATAACTACAATTGTGAATTAATTATAGCAGTTCTAATGTTTTCAGAGCTGTGATTTCACTTTTTAGGTTTGGAAACATGTGAGAAATTTGACCACAATAGATCAGTGATCATCTCTGATCCCAGATTAGACTGATGATGCTGTGAAATCACACTTCCTCTTCTCTTTTTTAAGTGGGCTGCTATGTGCATTAAACTCTATCTCTTCAGTTAACAAAGGAATAAGTTCAGCCTCTTTAATAAACTGAATTTAAA
Source organism: Sinocyclocheilus rhinocerous (assembly GCF_001515625.1). Taxonomy (NCBI): domain Eukaryota; kingdom Metazoa; phylum Chordata; class Actinopteri; order Cypriniformes; family Cyprinidae; genus Sinocyclocheilus; species Sinocyclocheilus rhinocerous. The sequence continues at coordinate 260 of NW_015732408.1, forward strand.
CCCGGTTTTAATTACATCAACTTACTTTTCTAACATTCAAGAATTCAAATTTGTTTTAAATTTCTATCAAATGAA
>NW_015732409.1:0-334 GCF_001515625.1 Sinocyclocheilus rhinocerous
ACGTTGTTCCTGAGAGGCGTGTAAAGGGCGGGTTTTAGTGAAGCTTCTGGCCCGACGGTGGAAAAGCAGCTAGTGTGTGCCATACCTTTCCTCTGCACTGCTAGTGACTTCATCTAACAGACCGTACAGGCCCGCACCACGCCTGAAAACAGACGATCAGCTCATCACAGCTCAACTGGTCTGATTATGAATCAACCGATAAAACCCAACATCTGTTCATTTGAATTCAGATGGATCATACTTCAAATACTCAAGAATATAAAACATGCATTTTGCAAGTGACGCCAGAAAGCAGAAAAAGTTATAATCAAATTGAATAGCATTAATTCATGCA
>NW_015732410.1:0-330 GCF_001515625.1 Sinocyclocheilus rhinocerous
CACACACACACACACACACACACACACACACACACAGAAAACTAAAAGTACCACAAGGTACATCATGACCAGTGCTCTATTTCCTGTGCACTTATTTGTAATTTGTTCAATGGCATGATACTCATTTTGTGTGTCTGGGTCTAATAGTTCATCTCTGAAATTCTGTGCGCAATTTCTTCTGAGAACTGAAGACTTGAATAAACCTCTTTATAGAACACATTTGCGATATGTTACGTAAAATCTACACAAGCCTCATTCATCAGAGAATACTGGAAGAAGAAGAAAAAAAAAACTTAATAGGTTAACAGTAAGTTCCCGTACAACATACAG
>NW_015732411.1:0-334 GCF_001515625.1 Sinocyclocheilus rhinocerous
ACTTCAACAAGGTCTTCCGCAGCGGTCAGTGAGTTTGACTTCCTGCCGTGTGATTGGCTGGTGGAGTGTGCTGTGTGTTTGTTTGACAGCTGTGGTTGCCGTAGGGATCCCGTACCTGACGCAGGAGGAGGAGTCTCAGCTGAGGGAGCAGTATGAGGAGAGGAGGAGCCAGATCAACGGGGCGGGGCCAGTCTCGTACACACCCACCTCGGGGACAGGCGTCTGTAAGGTGCCTGAAGACCAGAGAGACTTCATCCGGACGGTGGAGTGAGTCACACTCACTCACTCTCTCTCTCTCTCTCACTCTCTCTCTCACTCTCTCTCACTCCTCACT
>NW_015732412.1:0-334 GCF_001515625.1 Sinocyclocheilus rhinocerous
TATTAATATTCTTATATTTTATATTATATATAAATTTATTTAATATTAAAACATAACATATTTTTCTTAAATATATACATGCACATGTTTGTATTTATATATGCATAATAAATATGCACAGTAAATACACATATATTATGTAAACTAAAACTTTTATTTTGGATGCGATCAATCACGATTAATCGTTTGATAGCACTAAATATAACGTAATATAATATAATATAATATAATAATTTTAATCGTGCGTTTAACGCTTGAAGCAAAAAGAAAACGTTTCTACAACATAATTAATTTTCTACTTCTAGTATATTAATATAATAAAAATATACAATCT
>NW_015732413.1:0-334 GCF_001515625.1 Sinocyclocheilus rhinocerous
ACACACACACACACACACAGACAGACAGACACAGACACACACAGAGACAGACAGACAGACAGACAGACACAGACACACAGACAGACACAGACACACACACACTGCACCTCTCTACATTAGGGCTAAAACACAACATGCCTTAAAACACGGTGATACTGCATTGAGAGCAGAAAAAAACATGCTGGCTTTCAACAGGCTGACACTCTATAGAGATTTAAGGTTATAAAGCATTACAGTAAAAACTGTTCTCAGAATTCCTTTTGCTTCAAAGGACAACTGAGTATTCAACATCCTTTGTATATCTACAATACAAAAAAAAACAAAAAAAAAACAG
>NW_015732414.1:0-334 GCF_001515625.1 Sinocyclocheilus rhinocerous
GCTCACCACAAGCCAGCTCCCTCCACATACCACTCCAATGAGCCCACTCCCTCCTTTCCTCCCGCACTTCCACGAGTCCTCCAAAGCTCCTCCCTAGTCCTCAGCCCAGGATCGCCGGCCGCCGCTGACTCAGGCCCGTCGGCCGCTGGCTCAGCGCTCTTGGACATGGCGCTGCCTCCGGAGTTCTCGGCCCCATCCTCTCTCCAGAGTCCGCTCCAGAAAGCTCTCCTTCGCCTCCGCTGGTCCCGTCCAGCCCTTCTTCATCTCCTGAGCCCCCTATATTAGCGTACTCCGCTCCTCCAGAGCGCCCTCCAGTGCCCGCTCCTCCAGAGCG
>NW_015732415.1:0-334 GCF_001515625.1 Sinocyclocheilus rhinocerous
ATATTATTTCTTTCGTGAGTCTAAATATTTCTCTGTGGTAAAGTGCAGTGACACACAGACTATAGCTTGAAACCTATGCATCTGTGACTCATTTACTGAATTAACCACAAACCCTAACAGCTGGAGTAATTTTCTGACAGCACAAACACAGATCAACACTCCAGAACATGCTTGAGTCATATTATAATTTTTGTCATTTTTATAAATTTTTGGTGTTTTATATAGCTTTTTATATAGTATTTTAGTTTTTAAAAATATATATTTTATTTTATTTCAAGTATTATTAAATTTTTTTTATGGTTTTGTTTAATAACCCTGCTGCAAATAACCCTGG
>NW_015732416.1:0-334 GCF_001515625.1 Sinocyclocheilus rhinocerous
ATAGCTGACCGAGGTGGGCTGGCCGTATCCGGTAGGCATGAGATAAAAATGACCAGTCAAGCGCCCTGTGCATAGCTAACGCATATAATGCTCACCTGTACGTTTAACAAGATGTATGAGGTGACAGGTTTTTGGGAAAGACCCAATTATTCTGTCACGAAGGCCGATTCAATGGTGCTTTTTGGAGCTTTTTTGTAATTTTGTGTGTAAAAAAAAACCTGTTCCAAAATGACTTGAATGAATGTACTTTCTGTTGGTTAATGTTAAAATGATACAGAGGTAGCTGGATTGTGGTAAGTGAGATCATGGAAAAACAATGGTATCTCGGTGGCCT
>NW_015732417.1:0-334 GCF_001515625.1 Sinocyclocheilus rhinocerous
CACACAATTAAGATGAAAATTTCATATCGTTTTATTTCTACAATGCAATAAGGTTGCACAATAGTTAACACAGAACAATACTCTTAAAGCATTTTAATTTAATTGCCTATGCAACATGTAGCATCATTAAGAACTAACATAACCTAACACTGAACAAAAAAATAATTCTGTATTTAAATTAACTAAGGTGAAAGATCCCCATTTAAAGATCCCTATTTAGAATGCAATATGTTACGGTCACGCTCTTGTAGAAGAGAAACTCACGAAGACGATGATAGTCCAATGTAATGTTTAATAATAATCCAAGAAGATGAAGATCAATCCAGACACAGGG
>NW_015732418.1:0-334 GCF_001515625.1 Sinocyclocheilus rhinocerous
CTTCCCACAGAAAACTCCTGTTTCTCACAAGGTCATTGAGAAAAGAAGAAGAGACCGAATCAACAGATGTCTAAACGAGCTGGGAAAGACAGTTCCTATGGCACTGGCTAAACAGGTGCGCAGCTGAAACATTCAATGAGTTTAAGTGCGCTAAGTGTCAATGTCTGCATTAATTGTTAGTGTATATATGATGACTGGCAGACTTCGTATATTAAAACAGAATTCTGGGAAACTCGAGAAAGCAGAAATCCTGGAAATGACAGTGCAGTATCTGCGCGCGCTCCACTCTGCAGACTTCCCGCGCGGGAGAGAAAAAGGTGTGTAAGAAATACTG
>NW_015732419.1:0-334 GCF_001515625.1 Sinocyclocheilus rhinocerous
CCTGCTGTCAGAGAGTGAATGTGCGCTTTCATTCAGCACCTCACGAGCTTCTCATCCATGCTTGTTTACACGAGTGCGCAGCGGTGTTGTGCATTGTGACCAGTTGATGGGAAAGGTAATGCATTCAAAAAATCTGAATAATTTGCAATAAATAATTATTCACGGTACTTTGAAGTGCCTATGATAACAATATTGTGCATGTTCATTATCGTGATACATCACAATACCTAATACCAGCACATGTCTACAAGGTGCACATGATCTAAGTTGATGTTATTTTTTTTCCTCTGAGATTTCACAATTTTTTTCTTTTACCTAAACAATCGTATGTAAT
>NW_015732420.1:0-334 GCF_001515625.1 Sinocyclocheilus rhinocerous
TCCCACGTTCCCATAAAGTGTGTACTGGAGGGTAAATGACCCCATATGTGAGAATAGCAAGTCTTTTTGGCTTTTAAAGGCATTCTTTTGAAAACCAAGCCTAATGCTGTCAGGCAGTAATGCAGTCATTATCACGCTGAGCTGAGTAAGCAAACACACATACCTACTGTGTTACCTTAACGCACACACACACACACACACACACAGTCTGAGCAGAGAATACTGTTTTCATGTGTTAAGATGCTCTTCACTTAGTTTAGTTAGTAATTGATTGAATTTATACAGAATCTAAACTATGAGTAGATGTACATGCATGCTACTCACTACATACATA
>NW_015732421.1:0-334 GCF_001515625.1 Sinocyclocheilus rhinocerous
ATCTGTATTAGCCCGAGGCAGTGAAAACCAAAGCCGTTAGTTATAGAAATACACTGGAGCAGATGCTGCAAGAGAAGGAACAATATCAGAGGTTGGTCTGAAAACCTCATTTGTTTTTTTCCCCCAACTTGATTCTCAGCATGTCTCATTTTGTGCTTGGCAGCCCTTGGTTTGTTGTAGTGCTTTGGATATCAGTGATTGAGAGGTCAAAATCTCAATGTAGACAGCTTTCATTAGTGGTGTTTACCAAAGCAGGCATGGCTATTAAAAGAATAATTCACCTAAAAATTAAAATTCTGTCATCATTTACTCACACTCATGTTGTTCCAAACCT
>NW_015732422.1:0-334 GCF_001515625.1 Sinocyclocheilus rhinocerous
CCTTTGGTTGGGCACTTTGAACTTGGTTTACGTTACTATAATTTTCTTATAGTTGATGCAGTAATGCATAATGAAGTCAGAGTTATTTGATTGCAAAGGAAGAAAAGTAATAAATAAATTGCTTTTAGAAAGTGAACTTTTTTCTAATTGAAGCATTAGTGCGTCTATTGTGTGTGTTTATTAATGAACTTCATCAAATTTCTTTTTACATAAATACCCTGAGATGCTTTAATTTGGGTTTATTTAATCCTTAAATAGTGTGTGGTATTATGCTAAAGTCACACACAGATTTAAACATTCAGCACGTGAATCACAACAATGGTAACAATTCAAT
>NW_015732423.1:0-334 GCF_001515625.1 Sinocyclocheilus rhinocerous
TTCCATCCCAAAACCAAAGAGAACAATACAAAATCATATTTTAGGCCAATAAGATATTTTGCACTGTGACATTTTCATGAATTGCGTATTGTGAGAGTATTAAGAAAATCACCATTGATAACAAAAATATATATTTTTAAAAAATTTTAACAAATTAAATAAATGTATACTATTATTTAACCACAAAACATTCAGACAGCAATGAGTATTTGGGGAGAAAATGTTCTTAATTTTCATGAAAAAAAATCTCAATGGTTCTTCATGAAACCTAAAATAGGGCTTTATGGGGCAAATTGTGACTTGAATTTCTGAGATTCACCCATAAAATGAACAA
>NW_015732424.1:0-334 GCF_001515625.1 Sinocyclocheilus rhinocerous
TTGCAAGAAAATAGAAATGGTGCTCTTACATTTATGAATAGCCTATAGAATTTGGTCACTTTTAAGGAGTCAGAATCAACATATCCAAATAGTTTATAACCTTTTTGTTCAGAAAAGGCCTTCGTGGTGTTATTAATAACGCGATTTCTACTAAGGGGTTCTGTTTATTGAGGTTTTTTTTTTTCATGCAAGGACGAAGAATTTTTGGGGAAAAAAAAATCCATTTTGAAATAGGCTACTGACGCTTTTACATAGACCTAAACAGTGATTTAATGAACATGTAATCCAATATAGACTACATTTATATTGATAAATGTATTTAGCTTGCGGTCAT
>NW_015732425.1:0-334 GCF_001515625.1 Sinocyclocheilus rhinocerous
CCCCAGCGACTTAACACTGCTTCTGTGCTGCAGGGACACATATAATAAATCAGGAAACTAAACTAGTGTAAATAAACATAATATCTGACAATAAAATTACAACAATCATAATCAGTAATCACAATTTTGAACAAAATAATGTTGATTATCAGTTTAACCATTATAAAACATGACCAAATTCCCAGACTTTTAGTCAACTATGTGTGTGTGTGTGTGTGTGTATATATGAGTGTGTGTGTGTGTGTGTGTGTATATATGAGTGTGTGTATATATGAGCGTGTGTATGAGCGTGTGTGTGTGTATATGAGTGTGTGTGTGTGTGTGTGTATATGAG
>NW_015732426.1:0-334 GCF_001515625.1 Sinocyclocheilus rhinocerous
GTGACCCGCCTTCAGTCTAGGTTCTTTTAGATTCTGAGAAGATGAGGATGCTGAGCTAGACGCCTTCTAGAGACCTCTAATGGTGCTTTTCCACTGCGTGGTACGACTTTGCTTGGCACGGCTCAGTACGGCACAGCACGGCACGGCTCGGTTTGCGTTTCCACTGCAGTTTTGTACTGCTTTAGAGTGGGCGGAATTATTCACACGTCGTTATAGTTGCGCGCCTCTACTGCCGTGACTCCTGAAAAAGTTTTTCATTCCGCGTCGCCCCATCAAGCTCCGCTCCTCAGCTATCAATGAGAGGAACGTCTGTACTTCCTCAACAGACCACGAA
>NW_015732427.1:0-334 GCF_001515625.1 Sinocyclocheilus rhinocerous
ATTTTGTGCATATTTGCTACTGCAAGATAACACTGGAGATCATGCAATTACCCACACATAATTAAAAAGTCACATCTGGCCTCCAATGTCTAGTGATGGTGAGAAGTCAGTACAGGCCAGTGTGATAAGTAGATTACATACATGCAAAACGTGCCGTAGTTAACTGACGAAAAGCTAGTGTGAAGATTGCATCATTGGGATTACGTAAACAAGAAAGTATTTCTTTGGTCAAACATGTTCATAACCCATCTCCCACTCAGAAGCTAAAAATTTAAACTATACATTTAATCCTGAGCTCAGTGAGGGTCTATTATGGGTTTCTAAATGAGGGAAA
>NW_015732428.1:0-334 GCF_001515625.1 Sinocyclocheilus rhinocerous
AAGTTTATTCAACTTAAATTTGTGACATGAACTAAAAAAAATATTAGGCAGAACTCAATCTGAATAAGTTTAAATAATTTTATTTTTAACTCTAATGATGTAAGTTCCAGAAATATTTTATGTCTATGTCTTTGGAAATTTGAGCTTTATGTTTTCTAATTTCTTTTAAATAATGTTTTCTGATAAACAACATTTTGTATGGCTGTAGATTACATATTAAATCTTTCATAACTAAATAACTATAAGATAATTACATATACACTGAAAAAAAAATTTCATTCATAAGGGGAAGTTATTTGTTTTTCATTGGCTCAAGTTAAAAAATATAGATGTG
>NW_015732429.1:0-334 GCF_001515625.1 Sinocyclocheilus rhinocerous
TGTTTTTTTGAATTGCAGTAATGAAAAGAAGAAAAAATATATATATAAATTTTTTTTTTTCATCGTAATGAGGAAAAGTATGGGGAAAAAGTTGTTATTTGATAAAATTGATTTAATTTAAATTTGGATTTCAAAATAGGATTCACTTTAATTTTCTTTCTTTTGATTTGGCGTTGAATTTTGACGTTTCTTTATAGCTTCATCGGTCGTTGACTAACCTGTGCAGTTTTGTTCAGTTCTCTTTAATATGATTGTAAGAAAGTGCTGTTGAGTTTAACACGTATATAAAGGCAGAGAGGAGTGAAATACTAACCTGATCTTTAATGTTTAATGG
>NW_015732430.1:0-334 GCF_001515625.1 Sinocyclocheilus rhinocerous
AGAAAGAGTCATTTCATATGCATCCAGACTACTCCGAGGAGCAGATAAGTCATATTCGGTATCTGAAAAGGAGTGTTTAGCAGTCATTTGAGCAGTTGAAAAATGGAGACCATATCTAGAAGGGAAGACATTTGAGGTCATTACTGATCACACTGCACTCACTTGGGTATTTCAGAATCCTAAGCTTTCATCGCGACTTACCCCCTAGACAATATGGCTACAAGGATATGACTTTACAGTCAAATATTGTAAAGGCCATTGCAACGTAGTGCCTGATGTGTTATCCAGATCACCAGAACAACTAACCTCAGACATCATTGCAGTAGTAAGAGCT
>NW_015732431.1:0-334 GCF_001515625.1 Sinocyclocheilus rhinocerous
AAAGGCATGCGCTGCATTGATGGGATATTTCGAGCCATATCAGGCTCTGCTCCAGGACCAATTTGGGACTGTGAAAACTGCTGTTTGGGTTCCATCAAACCGTTCATCACTGGCATTCGTGAAGACATTCCTGTAGAAAAACATAATACAACTGACCAACGGTGCATACAACAATGTCTGGTCTTCAAGATTTATCACAGTGAATATAATTCCGTTTGATTCACCTGAGAATGAACCTCAGTTTGTAAAAACAAACAAAAAGGTGTTTACTGTAATGCACTTAAGGGATGAGTCAAAATGCCACAGACGCCATCGATTGAGCTTTTACAAAACA
>NW_015732432.1:0-334 GCF_001515625.1 Sinocyclocheilus rhinocerous
ATGATGCATAACTTTGTCTGTTGTGGGATTTGAACCCAGACTTTTGTGTTTGAGATTGAAATGTTTAACTACTGAGCATGTGGAAAGCAGTGGCTTTGTTTTTAGGGTGGTTTAGATTTAGTATAGTTTTAGACTAATTAAAATGTGATTGTAGGATTTGAACACATCTTTATCACAGCTTCAGGACTGAAAGTCATGTGTTTATCTACTGCACCACCGAGACTCTGACAAACACAGTGGTTTTCCTTTTGTCTTGTTTGTTGTTTAAACCTCGTAAGCACGAACAATTATCTCTGTACCACAGACATTGTGACGAACTCAGAGTTGTTTTTGA
>NW_015732433.1:0-334 GCF_001515625.1 Sinocyclocheilus rhinocerous
CCCCTTGGATTTCCAAGCCACCACAAAATGAGTGTGACACATTTGTCCACAAAGATATCATTTTAACATAGCAGTAATTTGCGGGTGGGACATATATCCCCACCACTTTTTGCCAGGATCAATATTGAACCACCATTTTTTGAAACATCTCGTGGCACAGATTTACTACCTAATACAAATGAAAGTCAGTCTCCAGTTGACTAGCAGACATAATAATAAAGGACTTTAATGCCCATAATACCCTATGGGGATTGCTTTCACTGATTTGAATGGTACTATAATTGAGGAAGTAATGGATGAACTGGGATTAGTTTGTCTTAATGATGGTAGCAGT
>NW_015732434.1:0-334 GCF_001515625.1 Sinocyclocheilus rhinocerous
ATGATGTGAGATTTACAGACAGACTGCATCTGAATATTCAAACTGGAGATCTCACCATCAGCAACACCAAGACTGAAGTCTCTGGACTTTATCAGATAAAGATCATCAAACGCACATATACCATACAGAAGAGCTTCAGTGTTACTGTCAGTGGTGAGTACTTCAAGTCTTTCAAAAGGAAAGTCTCATTTAGATGTGTGAGTCAGGTTATATAGTGCTGATGTTTCTAGTGTTTGTTATAGATCAGACACACGTTCACTCTAATGACTGTCTCTCTTTATCATTACAGCTCAGTCCGGTGCTGCATCAGGGATATGTGGTGCTGGTGTTGGTC
>NW_015732435.1:0-334 GCF_001515625.1 Sinocyclocheilus rhinocerous
AAGTGAAACAGTTATTTTTGTGGACATTTTCAGTTTATAGTACTTATGTTAATTCATGTTGACAATGCCTACAAGGGCATGAGTTAGTTTTCACTGTTCTGTTTGACAGAGCAGAGTTTAACACACATATATAAATCTTAGCAGTAACAAGTCAACAGGTAACTTTTTTCCCCCTGCTGCATATCTTGATGTTTAGAAAAACTAATTGCATAATAAATGAGGATTATGTTCATAAACAAAATATATTTTATTCATTTATTGAATCAGTGCATTGCTTTATACAGATCTGATGGATATAATGTCTGTAACAATGTTGAGTTAACACTTTCCAGGA
>NW_015732436.1:0-334 GCF_001515625.1 Sinocyclocheilus rhinocerous
TTTCCGGTGCGGTGCGTTTTTTGGTAGTTCCTAATTAATTGAGGAATGTATAGCGCTGTTAAATCCAGCACAAAGCGAAATCAGCAGCCCTTTTGCCCTGTGGCTAATGCAGTTCTAACACTAGAAAATTTTTCATGAAAACAGGAAATAACAGATAAGTGTTGGAGATGAGAGGCAGGAGGGAGCGAGAAAGAGAGAAACATGATGGAGTGAACAAGGAAGTTAAACGAGGAGGGGCAGACGTATGTGCAAACAGAAAAAAATAGCTCACTAAAAGGTTGACCAAGCCGGAGGAAAAGACGGAGTAGAGTAAATTGAAAAAGAAATGGTCCAT
>NW_015732437.1:0-334 GCF_001515625.1 Sinocyclocheilus rhinocerous
GGCCAACAAACCCACCAACAACAACCTAACAGCTGAAGAAACAGACCGAGGACAGACCCAGCTAACAGATGACGCCGCCAACCAAAACGATGCCAAACTCCAGAACGGCAAAGCGCCATCCACAGCGAGCGGAGAAGCGGAGCCGGAAGATGGAGGACGAGGAAACTGCGTTCCCGCAGAGGAGAAAGAAAGCTCCAATGACTCAACCTCTGGCAGCGGAGCTGTAACCAACCAAAAGGATGAAGCAGCGCCATCCAAAGCCAATGACAACCAGGCTCCCACGAGGCATCGCGCCAAAGCTGGAGGCTCCAAACTGACGTGCATCAAGATCATC
>NW_015732438.1:0-333 GCF_001515625.1 Sinocyclocheilus rhinocerous
AGAAAGGAAAAATTGAAATCGCATCATATGACCCCTTTAAGGCCCCAACAAGTTTGGCCCGGCCCCTTCAACCACTACCATGGCTAGTTTCCTTTCTCCATCCTGACACTGCACTGTTCCTATAACCTGACCTAACACCCCCATCTTCTCACCTGTGTAAGTTTTTAATGTCAGGTTGCATGGTTTCCATTCTGGCATGTCTGTCTTTTTCCATAGCTTGGAGTATTGATCTTTGCTGATAATTGTAACACCACATCCTGTATCGACTTCAAATTCAATGTCCATGCCATTCACTTTTAACTTCTGTGTGATAGGGGCCACTTTAGGTAGATC
>NW_015732439.1:0-334 GCF_001515625.1 Sinocyclocheilus rhinocerous
ATATATATATATATATATATATACACACAGTAAATACACATACATATACATACATACATACATACATATATACATATGAATCAGAGGACTTCATCTACGTCACAGACAGGCCAGCCTTGACGAGACAGCAGGTTTCTGTCACCACAAGCCAGTTCTTCCATACTAACGTGGTAGTTTAAAATCCTACACAAGATTCTCTTCCACTCTTCTTTTGCTGTTTTTTGAACTTTCCAACTGATTCTGGTGGCCAGAGAATCTGCTCAAATAAGGCTGAACTCTTTGTCCTGCTTCTGTCATTCCACACACAAGAACATGGTCTATCACAGTAGCTCTG
>NW_015732440.1:0-334 GCF_001515625.1 Sinocyclocheilus rhinocerous
CGGCTCGCCCATTTCGGCGGAGTCCTTCCCGGCGGCGGCCAGCGGCTCCGATCCTGCGCCGTTCGCGCCCGTGGATCTTAAAATCGGCACCAGCAACAGCACGCGAACCGGCACCACAATAACCACCAAACGGCCCGCGTCAGACGCGGAGCGCAAAGGCAAACCAGCATCCAAGAAAGCCAAAGCCATGCGGAAATTGCAGTTCGAGGACGAAGTCACCACTTCCCCGGTGCTGGGACTGAAGATCAAAGAAGGTCCGGTGGAGCAAAAACCCAGATCTCAGTGCGCAGGCGGAGACAAGCCGCTAGGCGAGTTCGTGTGTCAGCTGTGCAGA
>NW_015732441.1:0-334 GCF_001515625.1 Sinocyclocheilus rhinocerous
TAGAAACCTGACGTGGAAGTTAAAGAGGAGGGGGTCTGACAGGTGTAGGGACAGATGCAGGGAAAGAATGTCATTGGAGCTATCAAATGGTCACCTCCCAGAGGTTTGTTTAATCAATTTCAGAAAACTACAGTGTCCAAAACCACATCTCTTGAGTCCACTCTTAGCACATTCACCCATGCTACAGCTGTAGATTACCACACATGTAATTTTTAAATGGTGCATTTGTTTCTTTAGGCTCTTTACCAATCGGTTGATGGCAAAATTCAACATGAAGGGGAAGGGGAAAAAGCAGAAACTGCCTCTGGAGACGACTAAAACTTATGAAGCAATT
>NW_015732442.1:0-334 GCF_001515625.1 Sinocyclocheilus rhinocerous
AGAGTTAGTGGTGTGTTCAGCTCACTAACTCAAGGTATGAGCAATAGTAATAGTGATTCTGGGCTAAACAAGCCCAAATAAAAAGCATCAGGTGAGATTCACCTACATTAAAAACCACAACACAAAAAGTGGCATTTGACCGTTAGATTGGGGCAGCCATAATATCATGTAACATACATTTACATTTGTGTCAAACACGGAGGTGTGCGGTTTATCTTTTGCTCAGCTGTGTGTTTTTGTTCTTCTCGTTACCCTGAGGGGGACAGTTGGCAGGCGGCGTAGAGGACAGAACGAAGTGTTGGGCTGGTAGCCAACGCCACGAACGCCAGCAAGT
>NW_015732443.1:0-334 GCF_001515625.1 Sinocyclocheilus rhinocerous
ATGTGGATCATCTTGTTCACCAACAAAACTTAAAAACTTCTCCTAGACAGATATGAGGTTACTTTAAGATTGAATGGAGATTTTTACTTGAGTCTCCTGCTTCTCAAACTCTAACACTCTCACAATGGTCTCCTTTAAAGCTTTAAAAGAGGTCTCAACATCACACAATGTGCTCAGATTTTTGTCCTTAGCTACAGACATTGGATCTCTCACATTTGTCTCCTCAAAAATTTAGATTAGAGATCTCAACAACATCAAACACTGTGCTCAGATTTTTCTCTTTAGCTAGATAATCTGGGGGTCTCATATTTGTCTCCTGTAAAGCTTTAGAAGA
>NW_015732444.1:0-334 GCF_001515625.1 Sinocyclocheilus rhinocerous
AGAGCAGTCCGAATACATTTTTATTGGGCGCATTACACCGCAAATGAATTGTAGAGCTGGGCAAAGCCAATTGGATGTGTGATGGAATATGTGCGAGCCGTGCTTTGACAATGCGTTACATTTCCAGAACATGTAGATTAATGGCGTTCAACACATGCCACATCTCTGGTATTTATTAGAGTCCATTACAGCAGACTCGCGGCCCGCGCCGATGCATCAAGAGCAATTGATTATCTTTAAACCGAGAGGAGCCTAATCTCTCCACAGGAAGTGCACAGAGCGCTTTAAATATGTTCCACTTGGCTCTGTGATATTTTTCACCTTAAAATGCAAT
>NW_015732445.1:0-334 GCF_001515625.1 Sinocyclocheilus rhinocerous
AGAAGCTGCATCTGAAGAGGCATTTAGATGTAGGCCTATTAACACTACTTAATTCAGCTCAGAGGGACATGAATGCATTTAACCTGCCGTTACAAATGCATAAATAATATTTTGTTATTTATTTACAGGGTTGTGCGTCAGTATTAATGGTCCGTGGGGAAACACAGTGCTACGTGTGCAGTTACAGTATATGGACTAAACTAAGCCTATTTGCCTAGATGATATTTTTGTATTTGAGTTACTCGAGGAATGGTTTCAGCCCTATAGCGGGAAGCTGCCTCCTTGTCACTTCTGACTTATAACAAAAAACAGAACAATGTCTAAAAGCTGCTGT
>NW_015732446.1:0-334 GCF_001515625.1 Sinocyclocheilus rhinocerous
ATTTTTACAGTCTTTTACTGTTAAATTCACGGTCATTTTTTACAACTTCAGCCACTCATATACAGCAAGGCTATCTCACTCATGAGTTATGAACTGCATGACCAGAACTGGACTCCAGGGATCGTGTGCTTGCGTGCACATGTGTGTGTGGGAAGATCATGCGTGTCACAAGCTTAGAAAGCGAGACAGATGGCAGCCGCTGAGAACAGCGTGAAGCCGCTTCCCCAGTCTCTCTCAATCCGCACTTCATCTCGGTTTATCTTCCTGTCTAAATGCACATGATTAGCCTGATTGTCGGGTTTGAATGAAGGCAGAACTTTAAGTCAGACACATA
>NW_015732447.1:0-334 GCF_001515625.1 Sinocyclocheilus rhinocerous
AGCATCCGTGTTCATGGTGTTGCTCACGTTAAAGCACCCTTTCCCCCTAGTTCAAAAGCGCATTGAATCATATTCATATTATTAAATTGCATCTAAAAATATTTTATATTTGGTCAGAAAAAGACAAGTTACCTCTCAAACATACTTATCTTAATCTGATGTTCCTTATAGCCTACTTTTACGTTATTTTTTACACTGCACTGCTCAGTTTATATAGCCATGTAGTCTGTGCCATTCAGCGTGACCACCATACCCCCGTGCATGATATTACTATGCCAAGCACATTTTGTTTTTACGTGGATATTGGAACGCGAAGTACAACATTTTAAATTAA
>NW_015732448.1:0-334 GCF_001515625.1 Sinocyclocheilus rhinocerous
AGTCAATGATTTTAAAAATCACAAAGTAAATGTAATTGGTGGATATTATGTATTATATTTTATTCAAAATTATAATCTAGTCAGTGGCTTATTGTGGGAAAAAATCTCTGATTAAATAGTTTGGCTAAATCTTTTTTTATTTTTTTAAGTTTTTTTGTTTTGTTTTGTTTTTTTAACAAAACGGATTCATTGTTCATTAATATTTCTTTATTTCAGTATTTCTTTACTGTTTTAAAAGGACTGATTTAAATGCATCTCTTCTATGCTGAACATGTTTTAATTAATAAATTAAACCTCATTTTGATATCAAAAGAATGAAATTATTATAAAGAAA
>NW_015732449.1:0-334 GCF_001515625.1 Sinocyclocheilus rhinocerous
ATGCACATTTGACAGTAGCTTGAGTTTGGATGCAGATGTAAATTTGTTCATTATCAAAAACGGCAACATCTGTAAAAAATTGTAACAACCTCATTTTTATATGGTGAAATTTCATTATTATTACTATTATTATTAGTATTAATTATTATATAATTATTCTGACTGCTTGACTTAAAATTAACCATTGTTCTTCCATAGTAGCATACATTCAGATCATGATAATCACAGTTAAAGCCACACATACAGCACCTCGATACCATGGTAAAAATGCAGCTGTGGTTTCTAGGGGTTTGTATGAAAAACAGTAGTCTAAATACATTTAGTATAAATGCAT
>NW_015732450.1:0-334 GCF_001515625.1 Sinocyclocheilus rhinocerous
AGTATTTTAAAATGTAATTTACTCTAATTACAAGTACTTCATTTTGGGAATCTGATTACATAATCCAGATTACATGTAATCAGTCACTACCCAGCTCTGCCTATATGCAATGAAAATGACTTCTGTTGGTTGCTGTAATGTATTTTATAAGAGATTTTGATTTGATTCATCCTGAGGTTTTCATATCCAGCAAACACAGAATGCTTTTGGGAGTTCGAATGAACTTGTTTTATGAAAAGAGAAATCCTCATACTGTGAATCTGTGTGAGATTCAGGGTCCCCATAAGCACTTTGAATAAAGACAGATGAATGTGATGTAATTATTCCAGCAGAG
>NW_015732451.1:0-334 GCF_001515625.1 Sinocyclocheilus rhinocerous
TTTGTTTTTGTTTGTTTTTCCTTCATAGTAAGTTATTATCGTATCGCTTGCATGCATTAGTTTCCTTTTTCCTTTTTCCCTTTTCTCTTCTGACACAAACACCACCTGATAAACAGAGTTCCATTGTTCCCACAACAGTCTGTGGTTACCTTGTGCCGGTTCGGTCCTGTCATTCTATTGAAAAGCATTTCTCCTTGAGGGTAGACCGAGAAGACGGAGTGGAATCAGGGAGTGTGAATTCTCAGCCGAGCACTGCGGTGTCTGTATTGTGCCGGTGCAGATGGGTCACATTCCCAGGGCCACCACCTGCCGGTTTCTGTTAATGACTATGTGC
>NW_015732452.1:0-334 GCF_001515625.1 Sinocyclocheilus rhinocerous
AGTCTGGCGAGTAAACAAAAAAATGTACTAGCCAATGGCAATTCATTTGCCAAGGTGTTCGTAGAGGGCTGAATACACTTGCGTATACATATTAGCAATCATCCCTTTGCTGTTGGAATGAACAACTGTTTATGTAACAGAAAAGAGAGAAATGCTAACTAGTGAGTAGTTCAGTTTTGAAGCCAAATCATGCTGAGCCAGGAGAAATTGTTCTCTTAACAAATGCAAATAATTCTGCGAGTGTGTGGACTGTCACCGATGAAGCCGCTCACACACCTGACAGCTGCGTGTTCGTTTGTTTGAAGACAAACGTTAGAAATGCACAGCCAGTCGC
>NW_015732454.1:0-334 GCF_001515625.1 Sinocyclocheilus rhinocerous
CGTGTTTAAGGATGTTATGCTCAAGCCCAAGCCGTCAAACTGACGCCATCAGAGGAGGTCCGTCTTTTCAGAGGGGAGGTGCATTTTCAGATTTGGATTAAAGAATACGAAGGCAAACCAATTTTTTTTTTGTGGATTGACTTGCACGGATTAATTGTTCACCATAAAAATAGAGTGTGCGCTAACAAAATAAATAGTCAATTTTGATTTCATGTGTACTTTAAAAACTTAAAAGGTATTAATTTAAAATACATTTAGAACAGATAAAAATGTGCGATTAAGTTGCGAATAATCACAAGTTAACTCATGACAATCATGCGATTAATCGCGATTA
>NW_015732455.1:0-334 GCF_001515625.1 Sinocyclocheilus rhinocerous
AGTTATAAGCTTTAATAGCAGGTCAAGAGGTACAGCTATCTTGATTCATAAGAGAGTAATGTTTCCTATGGAGCAAGTAATCTCTGATCCTGAGGGACGCTTTGTTATTGTTAGTGGAGTTATTATAGTAAACGTCTATGCTGCGAATTGGGATAATCCTACTTTTATGTCCAAGCTTTTTTCACAGATCCCAAATCTTGAGACTCACCATCTTATTTTTGGTGAGGACCTTAATTGTGTCGCTGATAATAATCTTGATAAATCTGTGCCCAAATCATCTATGTTGATCACCACTTTGTTCATTTAAATGGGGAGTCATCTCAGTTATCACCAG
>NW_015732456.1:0-334 GCF_001515625.1 Sinocyclocheilus rhinocerous
TGCACCACTCCATCCTCCCACCAAAAAATGAACTTGCACAAAATGTTCATTTCCTACCTTATTTGTAAATCAAAATCATTCTCTAGTCCTTCTTTGTGAACTCATCTATGACCTTTTCATAGGGATTCCCCCAGTCTATAGCTGTCTCAGCATAATGAATTATTTTATTCTCAGAGAATAGGATTAAAATCTCTCATCGGATGATGCTACAAGAACAGACCATATAAAATGGCCAAAAATTTTGTTTTAAAGAAATATTGCTAAATAAAATGCTGCAAAGTGATAGTGTAAACAACAATAAAATCAGAAACTGACTTTTAACTGTAAGCAACAC
>NW_015732457.1:0-333 GCF_001515625.1 Sinocyclocheilus rhinocerous
CTGGACTTTCTGCTACGCTTCAACATTGATCACAGTTATGTCAGTCCACTCGACTTCCTTTCCAACTCCACCTGGAGCGCTGTTAAAGTAAGCACAAATCTCAAAACACACACACACACACACACACACACATAATTGCTTAAAGACCTGGAGCTGTATTAGAGGACCACTCTAACTTAGAATCCTGTCCTGTCCGTTTAGTAACCATGGTGATTTCTCTTCAGGAAATAGAACATTTTCAAAGTCAATTTCTATAATACAGCCTCTGAAGATTATCTCCTCGGACATCTTCTTGGTGTTTTCCTGCAGACAATGAGCTTCACCGATGAGTTC
>NW_015732458.1:0-334 GCF_001515625.1 Sinocyclocheilus rhinocerous
CAAAAACAAAAGTGTTGCATTTATAATTTTGTTCAGTGTAATAAAATCTACATTTCTCCTCACTGAACATCTTGTTTTATTTAGAAATATGTCACATTACAGAACTAAAATTAGTTTCCACCGTTTCAAGTTTATGTTCACTGTCAACATAGGGCAGTGAAGATGTTGTATAACAATCATTCCTCGATACTCATTTACACTGTCTGATGTGTGAACATATCACAAGTGAGTATGAGATGGACAGGAAAATACTGGGAGTGAACATGAGATGTAAAGGGGCCCTCAGTGCTCGGGTGCTCTGGTTAGCTGTGGGGTGGTGGGTCAGTGGTCTGAA
>NW_015732459.1:0-334 GCF_001515625.1 Sinocyclocheilus rhinocerous
CAAAATTATTTTGTAAAAACTACAGAATTTTTTTTACAGTGTACTACATACAGGGAAAAACTATAAAATATAAAATTTTTACAGTAAAATAATGTTACTGTACAGTTTTTAGACGTAAAAAAGGGAAAATCAAATTGATATAATATATATGTATATGTTAAACGTATAAAATAGAGTTTAGTAACATTGTGCATTGTTGGATTTACTTGTTTAAATTGCAATTTTCTTGTTTGTAAATCACAATTTTATGCTGTAAAATGTACAGTTGTTTGTGTAAAAATGTTTACGTCGACAATAAAAAAATGTCAACAATTTTTTTTTTTTTTTTTTGTCG
>NW_015732460.1:0-334 GCF_001515625.1 Sinocyclocheilus rhinocerous
CAACGGGGCGGTAGTAATTTGCCCCGATCCAGAACAGAGAGTTAATCGTGGCGTCGTCCAACGGCATCATCACGGCTAGCCAGCAGAATTCCCGGGCGTACTCAATGAACGGGAGATCCTTCCGGGCTAGGGCGGCGAATCGTGCGGCGGTTTCCATGACCACGGGGGAGAAACAGAAAACAAAACACTCTCGAAAAAGGAAACAAAAATGAGGAGAAGGGGCGCCGCTTACTTTTTTCAGGTCCGGTATTCTGTCACGGTGCTGCTACTGTGTCGGAGCGAGGAGATTTAGGAGCATTTACAACTAGGAAAGTCTTTATTTATCCAAGGAACA
>NW_015732461.1:0-334 GCF_001515625.1 Sinocyclocheilus rhinocerous
CAATGGCTCAGCAGCGGAGCTGCACGAGCCTATGGCGACACAGCCAGCCAGAGCCCGCCCAATTTTGTGGGGCATCTGGCTATATAAGCGTGCATTTTGCCAAAGGATCCTCAGATTTCTTTTCCTTCAGCGATGACTACAAGATCTTCACTCTACGAGATTCGAAGCCTTCGCCGTGAACAAGCCTCGCAGCGGATCAAGACGCCTCTCTGCTCTGCTGACTTCGCCGCTCTTCCGCTGCCTTCAGCGTCTGCAGCAGCGTGGTCTTCCGGTCCCCTGCCACTATCCAGCGACTATAATAGCACATTTTCTGAGCAAATTTCCGGCGTTGTTG
>NW_015732462.1:0-334 GCF_001515625.1 Sinocyclocheilus rhinocerous
AGGCAAGTTGGAGCTAAACTCTGCAGGTCACCGGCCCTCCAGGACTGAGTTTGGGCACCCCTGCTGTAGAGTTTAGCTCCAACTTGCACCAACACACTTTTCTAGAAGTGTCTAGTAATCATGAGGACTTTGATTAGCTGTTTCTGGTGTTTAATAGTGGCAGATAAACTCCAAATAATATTGGCCAACCCAAATAAATCAAATCTGAACCAGCTATTTAAGGCAGGGTTTCTCAAATCTTGCCTTGGAGGGCCAATGCACTGCAGAGTTTAGCTCCAACCCTGATCATACTCACCTACCTGTGATTTTCTAATGATCCTGAAGACATTGATTA
>NW_015732463.1:0-334 GCF_001515625.1 Sinocyclocheilus rhinocerous
AAGACCGACGAGCCGCTGATATTCACATGCATATGAACCGAGAGCTTGAATGAAGATTTTTATGGTTTCCTCATTGTTTCTGTAAAAAGGTGAGCTGATGAAGACTAGTTTATTCACTTTATATGTTTTAGATATGCAAAACATCCACATTTCACGTCATTATTGGGTGCTTTAATAATGTAATTGCACATTACATCATTACATGATTACGTTAATAAACTAGTGAATTGAACCAGTTCATTGAAACAAACTGTTCGAAAGAACCAGTTTGCGGAAAATAATCAGATTCCCATTTGTCTGAGGCTCTGGATTACAGGTAATAATGTTGTAAATA
>NW_015732464.1:0-334 GCF_001515625.1 Sinocyclocheilus rhinocerous
ATAAATCAATAAGATCTGTGAGGGGAATTGGTGGGAATCGATCTCAAGTATTGCTGCTACCATTTTCATTTTTACCTTTATTTCTCCATTGACATTTAGATTATTTTTACTTGTTAAAATTGAAATATATTGCAAATGTACTTCTAAACACATTTTGTCCCTGTAATGAGTAAGGAAGGTGGGAAATTTAAAATCTATTCATAAATGTGAATATAGGAAGCTTGACACAGGAAACGTTAAATATTGCTTTAAAATGTTATGATCATTGTCAGTTTATGTACATAAAAACTGTAAAATGTTAATGTAATAACTTTTTTTTTTTTTTTTGCAATTA
>NW_015732465.1:0-334 GCF_001515625.1 Sinocyclocheilus rhinocerous
CATCAGGATCTACTGTGAGGATAAAAACTCTTTCCTGCAGGACTGCGAGGACGACGGAGAAACCGCAGCGGGGGGCCGACTGCTCCATCTCTTGCAGGTAAATGTGTGTTTGAGTCAGGTAATCATCTGAAATATTGGCTAGTGGATGTCATTCACGATATGGGGATTTTCTTGTATTTGGATCATGGGTTTTTGAGTTTCTATATTCTGTATATTCTATAGTCTGCTGGGTACATTTTGTCATAATTTATGACTTTCTTCTGGAGAATTTCTGAAAGTTCATGCTGTCCTTAAAAGCGCATCATAACATTGACGTCAAGTTTTGAAAAAAAAA
>NW_015732466.1:0-334 GCF_001515625.1 Sinocyclocheilus rhinocerous
CTTGTGCTGCTTTACTTTAAAAGCTAGCTTTGTGATCTTTGTCTTCTTTGATCTAAGTTCATTATTGAAAGGAATGTAGTCAGACTATAAAATCAGACTATATTTAGATTCATATGGACTGCTGTAGTTATTAACCTGTAGTGGCTGATGAAAATGAGTGTCATTAGTGCTTGTTTTTGTATTGTTGATGTTTCATTCATGTCAAATTGTGATATTATTTGAGTCAGGATATATGACAAAAGCAGGCTCTGCTGAAAGATAATACTGTTATAATAATGTGTTTCTATCCGCAAACACTCAGAATAAAGTGAGATGATCTGCTGATGATCCTGAA
>NW_015732467.1:0-334 GCF_001515625.1 Sinocyclocheilus rhinocerous
ATACTGATGTATATGAACAAAGAGAAGCCAAGAACACAAAGAGCTCGCTAACATTACAGCAGAACTGTTTGCAAAATGCAAAAGCAGCATGGCTTTTCCTGACAAAGAACATGGAAAACAGACACTCACGCACAAAACTTTTACAATCACACACGACAATATAATACGAATTGTGATGTTAAAATGAAAGGTCTGGTTTCAGAGTCGGCCTACTACAGTGAAAAACTTTGTGATTTATAAAGTACGTGTCTTCACAATGGAGTAATGAGATGTTAAACATGTTGAACAGTAACAAGGCAAGGCAAGTTTATTTATATAGCACATTTCATACACA
>NW_015732468.1:0-334 GCF_001515625.1 Sinocyclocheilus rhinocerous
TGTGCTACGTGTGCGTTCTGTTGGACTAATAAAGACTAAATTCACTAATTCTCCTACGTCTCCTCGCTCCTTCGCTCCTTCACGGTAGCAGCAGATCGTGACAGAATACCGGACCGAATAACAGTAAGCGGCGCCCCTTCTTCCCGTTTTTGTTTACATGCTTTGAAAGTGTTTTGTTTTCCATTTTCCCCCCGCGATCATGGAAACCGCCGCAAGATTCGCCGCCCTAGCTCACAGGATCTCCCCTTTGTAGAGTTCGCCCGGGAATTCTGCGGGCTCGCGGCGATGACAGCGTTGATGATGCCACGCCGAATTATTTGTTCTGGATCGGGGC
>NW_015732469.1:0-334 GCF_001515625.1 Sinocyclocheilus rhinocerous
GTCTGATACAATCCACAGCTCTGAAACCCTTGCTCCACAAAAAATCTTTTATTTGAATACCCTACGGCACTGTGACAGGCATGTCAATTAATCATCCCTGTTTCTGCAGGTCTGCCAAAACACAGAGGCGGTTTATAAGGAACCTGTTTTTTGTTTTGGGTTGTTTTTTATGTTAAACGAAACAGTGCTCATCCCTTTGGATCCCTGCAGCCTAAACAAACAGTCATCTTGGCCGAACAGGGGAGTCATCAAAGCGGCCGGCACGGCTCTGCTCTCGCCTGTCAGCTGCGGCTAATTGCTGGCTTTCTAACACATTACACAATTAACTAACATT
>NW_015732470.1:0-334 GCF_001515625.1 Sinocyclocheilus rhinocerous
ATTTTGATTTGAAACCCCATAACATTTTCCTGAGATGTTGATGTATGACACACAGTTTAAAAATGAGGATGCAGGGTCTCAGGAGGTTAAAATGAAAGGCAGTTGGAGTGGAGCAGCTTTTCTGTATAATTTAATTGTTGGTGACTGTTAGCAGGCAAGAGTGGCAGTAGGGGCTGATTTTCTCTCTCTCATCGCAGGCATCGTTAGGAGACAGAAGGAAAGCAAACATGCCTCAGCTAATTAGCGGGTTGGGCTGGAGGTATATACATAGCCTGTGTGCGCTTTACGTTCTAACGTACAATTACTAAGCCAGAAGTGACACTGCTGGGTTTAG
>NW_015732471.1:0-334 GCF_001515625.1 Sinocyclocheilus rhinocerous
AATCAAATGAAAAATGGTGTGTCTGATTGGTCCAGACGTTACACTGAAATTGGACCAATCAGAAGTGAGCAAAGTGACACATGTCTGACGCAAAAAAAACTCAGTTTCTCTTCCTACAAATTAAAGGTCACTATAAAGTACCTTAAAGAAATTACAACAAAATTGTCTGGCTTTAACGATAATTACAATTTACATATGATTTATATAATTATAATATAATTTATATTATTATTAATCCATTACACACAAGCGCTTTTGGTTTAACAATTATTATAAAGCATATATTATGAATATTAATATATACAGATCATATGTAATAAAAATAAGTGGTAGA
>NW_015732472.1:0-334 GCF_001515625.1 Sinocyclocheilus rhinocerous
CCATTTTCCCAACCCTTCCCCCAACACGTGCGCATGTCCCCGCAAACATACATAAACACGTGTGTCATCCTCCTTTTCTCCATGTGAGCGGCTGAAGCTGTGCCTCTCGCAGTGCCACTACACGAATAATTGGCCCATGATGGAGCGCTGATTGCCTCACAGTACCTGGGGAGTTCAGCACACATTAGCATTCAATAAAATCGCAGATGCATACACAAATACACACACACACACAGTAAATGAGTTATCACAGAGGCTTCCTGCTCGTCTTTGTGTCTCACGGCTGGACGGGAGTTTATTTGCCATGTGAATTTGATCAGCACAAGTGTTGAAT
>NW_015732473.1:0-334 GCF_001515625.1 Sinocyclocheilus rhinocerous
ACAAAAAAATTTGAAAGCTCCTTCTAAAGGATCTGCTGTTGAGAAGAAAATGTCAGCACCATTAGCACACACCTTTCACACAGTTATCAAGTGATATTTTGATCACAGAATATGGGCTCCAGTAAATTCAGCATCACTTGTCATCATTTTAAACAGAGCCAACAGCTTCACTGAGCTTCAGAGGTTTATGCAGATTCCATTACCAATTTCTGTTATCTCCCAGACTTATTTGAAACCTCTGCACTTATTTTTTTCTCGTTTGTCATGCTAGCTTCAAGATCTTTAAACACATTTTTCCTGTACTTCTACTTGGAAGATTGCACTAGATAATCTG
>NW_015732474.1:0-334 GCF_001515625.1 Sinocyclocheilus rhinocerous
GTTGTTCAGTACAATTTCCATTATGTATCCAGTCATAATGGAATAATTAATAAAATATTTAAAAAAATACCTACAGTTGCCTATATAAAAATTAACACAAAAAGGTACACAGTGCATGTTCTCGCTAAATTGCTCCCAAATATAAGATTGTTGCCTATAGTATGTCATTCACATATAGGCCCCCCTTTAGACAGTATAAATAATTTACACGTATGTACAGCGTAGGTACGCTACTAATACAAACATGTACACTGTTCATTTGGTTAACCTACGCTGTAAATGGCGGGCTGCATTCTAAAGTGATACCTTTCACCTCTTCAGGAGCATTTTTAGA
>NW_015732475.1:0-334 GCF_001515625.1 Sinocyclocheilus rhinocerous
CAGCCTAGTGTTAGTTTAGTATCCTCAATATACTATTATAGTTTTTATAAATATTTTGAATTCATTTTTATTAAAAAAAAATTCTGTTTTCACTTTAATTTGAAAGTTTTAGTAATTTTGTTGTGTGTTTTTGTCATTTGTTTAGTTTTAAATTTTACAGTTTTTAAAATTAAAATTTTATTAATTTAATAAAATTTTATTGCAGTTTTAGTTTTATTAATTTTAGTACTTCAACTTAAAACTTAATGAAAATGAGAAATACCGAAGCTACTAACAGAAATAAAATGAAAAATTTTTTTTCATTTTATTTCAATTAATGTATTTTAATTAGCAC
>NW_015732476.1:0-334 GCF_001515625.1 Sinocyclocheilus rhinocerous
CCAGTGGCAGTGTTGCCATGTCCACTTAAGCTTCTCTGGGATTGTTTGTTCATAAAGTTTACTTATAAATACGGGCAGTAAAGGGTTGTGTGCTTTTCATATAATGAATTTCTAATTATTTTAAGTAGCCTATATTGTATTATTTTAAAGTACATTGTAATGAAAGTATTACTGAAAACAATTGAGTTAACAATTTGCAATGTCTAGTCTTCATTTAAAAAATTTTTTTTTTTTATTTGTATTATTATTATTTTTCTGTGGTGTTCCATCCAGGCATTCTGTCAAATCGGGGAGAAAAAACAGTGTTCGCTCATTTTCGCTTTTTTGGTGACTT
>NW_015732477.1:0-334 GCF_001515625.1 Sinocyclocheilus rhinocerous
GAAGCCTTTAGCTCGCTGTCACACACACAAATGCACACACTCTCACACACACTTCCCTTAAGCTTGTGGGTTGCTCTTATTGGGCTGAAGGATTGGGTCCCACACCTCCATTTGTAGTAGCATCAGACAGAGTTTCTTTTTTTGTGTTCTGCTAGACATTGAGGGGGAAAGCGCTAGCACACATGTAGCCTGGAGTGTGAGCCAGAGGACTCCACCAGTCCACAGAGGGAACGGCACAGTAACCCGTGGCCGACCTCGCCGCTGCTGCACGTAATGTGTTTAAACTGTGTTTGAACCCCACTTCTGGTTTGGGGGGAGGTGGGCAGGAGGAGAA
>NW_015732478.1:0-334 GCF_001515625.1 Sinocyclocheilus rhinocerous
CCCTAAATACTGTTGCAAATTACAATTGGCCACTCGAACTATAAAGTTAGAAGCTGTGTAGAAAGAATCTTTCACGCAAGATCGCTAATGTAACTTATGTCTGCTCAACTAATATGAATAAAAACACAAACGTGAACTTGTATCACTGACACTCATGGTGCGTTCAAGTCATGTAGGATAGATCGTTACGAGTTGAACGGACGTGAACGCCACCACAAAGTCGTTATCAGGAGTGGGGAACTCGAAATTTTCTTTAAGCCCCGAGTTGGGCTAGTAGCCCCTCACTGCTGAACACAAGATCCAGGGGGCGTGGTTGGATCCACATCTACGGGTG
>NW_015732479.1:0-334 GCF_001515625.1 Sinocyclocheilus rhinocerous
CTACTCTGCAGTGCGACAACATCGCTAATGGTCAACAATTTTTACACCTTTACCAAAAGTTAGTGTGCTTCCATACAAGATGCGTGAATAAAGTAACAAGTTTTTTTTTTTAAATCAACATGAATATGAACAGAATATTTGTGTATTTTCCAGTTAAGCTTTAATTTTGTCAAATTGTGCAAAAAGCATGTAAAATGTATTTACGACATGCTATTAAACACAATGTGGTGAAAATGTAACTTGACTAATTCTTGGCTTCTAGAAATATAAATGGGACAAAAAACAGTTCTTGAGTCATGCATATACCTCCACTGTTGGACATTATTTATTTTTT
>NW_015732480.1:0-334 GCF_001515625.1 Sinocyclocheilus rhinocerous
CCTCCTTCATTTTTTAAAGTTAGACATCAACTTTCTTAGTATTCCGCAATCTATCCATTATAAACAATATAACAAGAAAAAATAAATAAATATAAAAGAAAGCCGGGTTTCTGATTTTTTTTTTCTTTTTCTTTTTTGTAAAAAGTGTATAGGGTCGCTAGAGACCCGATGTATGTAAATGTGTAAGTATATTTTTCCTGCACAACTATATTTACATATCTGATTCAGTACCACATATGGAAGTGGCACAAATCGGAATTGAAAAGATCATATTCCATGTGGTTTGTGATGTTCACACTGTCATGAGAAAAACAGATCTGAGTCACATGTGAGC
>NW_015732481.1:0-334 GCF_001515625.1 Sinocyclocheilus rhinocerous
CACATTTCATACACAATGGTAATTCAAAGTGCTTTACATAAAAGTTTTTAAAAAATCACAATAATAAAAGCAAGGAACTAAATTCTAAAATGATTTTTAAAAATTGATTTAAAATTAAATGAAAACAGTTAAGAATAGAAAATGAGGATACATAAAATGCAGTGCAATCAGTTGTTTTATTTTATATGAGGTTTTTATACTTATGTTATACTTGTTGCATTATTTTCTGTCAATAGGTATTCTATCTATGTAGATAAATAAATACATAAATATATATACATATATATACACTTTGTGTGTGTGTGTGTGTTTAAAACTAATACAAACAACACCA
>NW_015732482.1:0-334 GCF_001515625.1 Sinocyclocheilus rhinocerous
CTCACCATATTGTGGGACAAAACATGACTAGACGGCATTTTTTTTTGCATTACATAAATTCTGCTGGCTAGAAGTGAGACTGGAATTAGATGAGATGACCCAATTCACCACATAAGAGGAAGTGGCAGCCTGAGCGACTCAAAGGCCCGAGACATCATCTGTTTCGACGTTCGCTCTAGAAACGGAGAAACAAAACTTTTGTTCAGATTACCGACGTTTGATGGATGAGTCTTCCCAGTTCACGTGACAGTAGTGCAGATGTCAGACAGATGTGATTGCAGATTTTTTGATTACATTTTTAATGAGAAGCGCACTGAATTCCACTCAGTATTGA
>NW_015732483.1:0-328 GCF_001515625.1 Sinocyclocheilus rhinocerous
ATCCCAGTTAAAAGGTACCCTCCATAAGGGCGAGGCAGGGTGCGTGTATATAACGTCTGATAATTACATGTGTCTAAAACAGGGAACCCTGAGAGCTTCGAGTTGAGCCACAGACTGCAGACACATCACAGAAAGAAACATGCGCCACCAGAACCACTTGTAAACCACAGCAGCCTAAGCCTGTAGTTACACTGGGTTAAAAAAAATAAGTATACATATACTGTTACATCTAAGACATCTTAAATATACAGAGAAGTATACAGTGCATAAACCAGGCTATTGAACATGATGTGTGTGTGTGTGTGTGTGTGTGTGTGTGTGTGTGTGT
>NW_015732484.1:0-334 GCF_001515625.1 Sinocyclocheilus rhinocerous
CTACAACTGTAACTAAAACTAAAATAGATAACTAATACAAATCATTTTTAGGACCATTCTTTTTTTTTTTCTATTGTAACAATATTTTCATTATAAGGTAGCACATTCGCATATATATATAAAAAAAAAGTTAATCCAATTTTGTCATCAAAATGTTACACATACATTACATATATAAGTTATAATTATATTGAGTAATTATATATGGCCTATATTGACTAATTCAATTTTGTATCAAACCTGTTGCATTTTTTCCTCTTTGTCCCATTTTCCTTACATTGGACCGAGATTTATTTTATTAAATTTTTTATTATTATATTTAAATTTTTATATA
>NW_015732485.1:0-334 GCF_001515625.1 Sinocyclocheilus rhinocerous
CTCTCTCATTCTGTTCACGTCCGGCACATTTCATGCCCTCTGCTGAGCTGTTCGTCTCGGCCTGCTCCACCCTGCACATGCAGAGTTATGTACCATATGCCATATGCTTCACATCCATCAGCACAGCCAGCTGCAGGAGGGAGGGGGTCACCGCCGAGCCCATGGGATATGCTACCTATGTGCATGTACTTAAACATTCTGGGCTGGCATTAGTTTGATTCTAATATGTAATATTTGGACATTTTTGCGTTTTCCTCCCATCGTTCCTCTCCACTGTTTACTATAGTACTCAATTGAAATTTGTTATGGTAGCACTACAAAAAAAAAAATAATA
>NW_015732486.1:0-334 GCF_001515625.1 Sinocyclocheilus rhinocerous
ACTGGAGTATGGTCTCCACTACCTCAGTAGAGAGACCGGAAGCTAAGAGTTGTGCCCCTTCAGGGGCCACACCCTCAGTTTCCACAACTCCGGACAGTGGTGAAAGATAGTGCGCCCCGCCTGAGAGAGGAGATCCCGACAGACGGGAATCTCCCATGGAGAATCTTCAGGTAGGGCTACCAGGTCCACAAACCATGGCTGGCCCGGCCAGTACGGGGCTACTAACAGGAGATGAACCCCATCCCGGCGAACTCTCTCCAGAACTCTCGGGAGCAGAGCAATCGGGGGGAAGGCGTACAGACGAAGCCTCAGCCACGTCTGTACCATGGCATCC
>NW_015732487.1:0-334 GCF_001515625.1 Sinocyclocheilus rhinocerous
ATGGCTCATGTAGTATGATATAGAATATGGAGCTCATACATGAGGCGGAAAAAACACCTATATTTTATTCAGAGGTCCAAAATGAATGAAATTATGCAGTTTGGTGCAGATGCTGATATTTAAATGGTCAAAAAGTAAAATGAAACTCTGGTAGCTTGTAATGTAAATCAGTGAGATCTTCATAACAGTACAACAGACTACTTACATAAAATACATATAAATATCAGTTGTCACTCTATATCTCTCAATAATATGTCATATTAAGATATTTAGATGTTTAGTTTCATGATCAAAGCTCTGTAGTTTTTATTGTGAGGCAAAACACATAATGCAG
>NW_015732488.1:0-334 GCF_001515625.1 Sinocyclocheilus rhinocerous
CAACATGATATTGATGTAGGTAACGCCGCTCCTATTAAGCAACACGCTTATAGAGTAAACGCAGTGAAACGTGCTGTCATGAAGGATGAAGTTGAGTATTTACTGGAAAATTGATTGGCAAAGCCGAGTTGCAGTCCATGGAGTTCTCCGTGCTTGTTGGTTACCAAAAGTGACGGATCCGCTAGATTTTGCACAGATTATCGCAACGTAAATGTTGTGACTACACCTGACTGTTTTCCATTACCTCGCATGGAAGACTGCGTGGATACCCTTGGTTCTGCAAAATTCGTCAGTAAACTAGACCTGCTGAAAGGTTATTGGCAAGTGCCGTTGA
>NW_015732489.1:0-334 GCF_001515625.1 Sinocyclocheilus rhinocerous
CTCGGTGAACCCTGAGTCGGGGGGTTCCTGGCGGTGCCCAGCCAGCTCGGCTGCCCTACTTCCTGTCGTTAATTATCTTTTGTTTGCCCTTGATAATCCGTGGCCCGCCGTGCACATAATGAAAGCTCTGAATCACCGCTAAGTGTAAAAAACAATGGCATTGTCATTACCACATCATCAGTGCATTATAAATAATGAATGAAACGTGCATTAGGCAGACAGAGGGAGAGTTTATGAAAATGACTTGTGAGAATAGATTAAATTACAACTATTATTACTTTTCCTTTTGATGTAGTGCATCAGAGTAATTACAAAATTGTATAAAAAGGGATTC
>NW_015732490.1:0-334 GCF_001515625.1 Sinocyclocheilus rhinocerous
CTTTATGGATTGTTTGTTTGAATATTACTATGCTGTTGTAATATTCTAACAGGCCTGTTATGGATCTACTGTTTGATGAATAATAAACTGTAATAGTAACTAGGCCAGGGGTTTTCAAACTGATTTTTCATGGAAATGCTGGGGGTCTGTTTAGAGAAAAATAAAAAGTACCAAAGGGATTAAAATTACAAAAGTAAATAGATTAATTAGATTAAAACAAACAAATAAAATAATTAAAATATAGAAGTAAATAAAGCAAAGCAATAAATAATAATAAAAGTACATTTTAAAAAATCCTTGCACAAGGAAATCTCGTCATGGAGTCAGTGGCATC
>NW_015732491.1:0-334 GCF_001515625.1 Sinocyclocheilus rhinocerous
CTTTTCTCACGAGTCTAACAAAAGCAGGGACAGTTCCCTGTCTAAATGGGGCACATCTCCCAGGCCTGACGGATGCCTCTAGAACACCCTTATCCAAACAGAAGCCTTTGAACGCAGCCTCTGTCTCCATGGCGGTCACTCACAGTGTCAAAGTCTTCAGCTTCGGTGTGTGGGCCAAACGTGGGGCAAATGTTGCCTAAATGTAGACGGACACTTTAGCCGAGAGGCACCTTTTTAGATGTTATCATCATGAAAGGGGGGATTACTAGTCCTTTTTTGGAGCAGGAGAAGAAGGGAAAAGGGTATGTGACTCCATCTATCTCTGGAGGCCCCT
>NW_015732492.1:0-334 GCF_001515625.1 Sinocyclocheilus rhinocerous
CCATGGCCTCTGTTGTCAGGTTCTTTGATAAGTGCAACTAAACTTCAGAGAAATAAAAGAGAGTGACCGGACCTGTTACCTAGGTCTGAGTTATTCATTGGGCCTGTACTTTGCCGGAGGCACTGGGCTGGCCTGCTCTCTCATGGGTGAAATGTGTGATGCACATGGACCTGGACCTGCTAGACTATATGACACAAAGCACAGAGTCCACAAACAGGTCTGAGGGGGTCAAAGGGAAGATGGAAGCCTGAGGTTTCAAACAACTCCCCATTATATGATTTATTAAAGAGTTACTCCACCCCAAAATGAACATTTTGTCATTAATCACTTACCC
>NW_015732493.1:0-334 GCF_001515625.1 Sinocyclocheilus rhinocerous
CTTGTGAACCTCAATGTAAAGTGAACACCTGTGAACCACTTTAATGAACTTTTCATTAATTAGTTAAAAGTTCATTAAAAGTTGGCATTTTTCTGATGAAATGTTTTTTATTGTTGTTGCACTATATCAGTAAACAACTTTAAACTTGAAACAAAAAGATTAATCTTTTCTTTTACAGAACACTGGAACATTACTGAGCATAACTTCACACAAAAAAACTGACTTATACCAGTAAACTTAAATTAAACAATTCAGAAAAATCAAGTATTCCGTCAAATTATAACTAAGCATCACATCTACAAAAATAATTGATAAATGCAAGCTCAATAAAGAT
>NW_015732494.1:0-333 GCF_001515625.1 Sinocyclocheilus rhinocerous
AAACAATGGAATTAGCTTATCTACAGCAAAGGAAGTTAAGCTCTATCTATAGCATTTGTGACATGATCGACAATGTCTCATTTCTCATGCTAACATGCCAGCATATACAACTGTACAGCATTTTTAAATGTTTTTTGAAAGAAATGTCGCTCAACAAAGCTGCATTTATTTAATTAAAAATACAGTCATTTAAAAATCTAATTTTCAAAAAAAAAAGTAAAATCAAATTTTTACATTCAAAATTTACTGAGACAAAGCTGAATTTTCAGCATCATTACTCCAGTCTTAAGTGTTGCATGATCCTTCAGAAATCATTCTAATATGCTGATTTGC
>NW_015732495.1:0-334 GCF_001515625.1 Sinocyclocheilus rhinocerous
CTTACAAAATCAGCAGGGGATCAAATAAATATTTTCCCCACTATACTTTAATACACCTCTTAAGATTAATATATTTTTTAGTTCATGGATTTATTTACTTTAACTTTTGTGGGGCTTTTTATGGCAATAATATAATTAGCTGTTGGGATTTATTTATTTACTTACAAAGAAGTAATTATATTTTAAGAATACAAGATTTGAAAAATGTTTCTTAAAATTCAAGATGCATTCTTGTGTTTAAAAGAGCAACTGAAAGAAATCAAAATGCGGGGTTCTCAAGGTTCATTAAAAAAAAAGCTTGAAGATGTAATGCAAGTGTGAACAGGCCTTAAAG
>NW_015732496.1:0-334 GCF_001515625.1 Sinocyclocheilus rhinocerous
CAAAAATGTGAGGGGTGTACTCACTTCTGTGAGATACTGTAACTCATCCAAGAAATCCCCTGTGTGCACAAGCTGAACCTTTTGTATTATAGCATTGTGTATGTTGTTTGTCTATTATATGGACAGATTGCTTTTGAAGCCTGTTCTCATTAAGCTGAGAAGGCCATGAAGACCTTCACTGGGCCCTCAAAGAGACCCAAGACTACTTTTTGCATCCACATTCATTGAAACATGACTCTTTGCTCCTCTGGATGTACTTGAGAATTTTGCAATAGATTTTCGAGCACTTCATGTCGTGAAGGCGCTGTGTGTTTCGTTGTGAAAGTGAAACCAC
>NW_015732497.1:0-334 GCF_001515625.1 Sinocyclocheilus rhinocerous
CGAAGGTCGTCACGGTAACGGTGAAGCCCAACCCTGGCTTCCTGTCGGCACCTGTTGAGATCGACTTCCCTCACCTGCACAACGTGAGTCGCTATGGAAACCAGATGCTGGTTCATCGCTCGTTCTGTTCTGTTCTGAACGTGTGTGTGTGTGCAGTTAAAGACTATGGAGGAAGTGACATATGACACAGATCAAACTCCCCCAAACCAGACCTCTCACGCCCGTCTCTCTCTCTCTCTCTCTGCAGGGCACCGTGAACGAGACCTGCATCGCCTGGGACGAGAGCGAGAGGTGGGTGGAACACTTGTGATTCTGTGTGTGTGTGTGTGTGTGT
>NW_015732498.1:0-334 GCF_001515625.1 Sinocyclocheilus rhinocerous
AACGACAGATGAAACCTCAATCCCCAAACCCTACACCACAAGACTCTGATTAACAGCGAACACCAGCGCTCTCCAGTCTTTGTGCTGTGAGGCTGCTTGTGCTTTATGTTCGATCGAGCATGTGTTATCCAGTTTGTCATGTCACTTTGGTTGTAGGCCAGGGTTATTATCGTTAACTAAAACTATTAAAAACATTTTTGTTCATTGAAATAAAGTGGAAATAAAAATAAATATCAGATGAATAACTTTAAATAAGTGAAAATGAGAAATCTTGCCTTAGCAAGTAAATAAAAAAAATTGAAGCACTAAAATTAGCTACTAACTGGAAATAAAA
>NW_015732499.1:0-334 GCF_001515625.1 Sinocyclocheilus rhinocerous
CGGTGCCCGCTCACAGTTCTCCCGAGGCGGCGGTGCCCGCTCACAAGGCTCCCGAGGCAGCGGTTCCCGCTCATAAGACTTCCAAGGTGGCGGTGGCCCCTCACTATGTTCCCATCCCTGAACTCTTTGACTGCCCGATCCCAGCCAAGGTGGCCATTAAGACAATTGTTTTGAGTTTTTATCCTGAACCCCCTGGTCTGTCCCACCCACACCACCCTGGCTGTCCGGCGGGGGTCAATATAGGCGGGAGCTTCCCTGGTGCAACCCTCCCGCTCCCCCCTGGTCATCTGCCAAGATTCCTGGGCCTCCCGACCCTCCCTGGCTCAACCCACCC
>NW_015732500.1:0-334 GCF_001515625.1 Sinocyclocheilus rhinocerous
TACAGGTCAGAACAGGAACTGTTTAACAGCTATAAATACAGACCAAACAAAAAGCATTACACCTGCAGTGAGCTGCTTCTCATCAGTCTGAGAAAAGTCTGAATGGCATTAGATCACCTTTAAAATACTTACTGTTTGTGAAGAATTATAAAATACTTACTTTACTAGTGCTGTTGATCAGCAGGTCAACAGCTGACTATCATTCACAAACTAAAGCAAAAACATTTATAAATAAATAAATAATAAAAACTATAAAGTGACATTAACACATTTAACTCTTTCTGGATATAGTGGAAAGTTTCACATTACCATAAGATAACTTAATAATACTGAA
>NW_015732501.1:0-334 GCF_001515625.1 Sinocyclocheilus rhinocerous
CAGGTAATACTAATGCCGTGCGAATAGACCAGCTGTAAATATGTATGTAAATATTCCATAATTTGCTATTTAAAAGTAGCTTTCCGTGTTTTTTCCACGCATGCAGTTGCGTTCTAGGCGGTGGGGCAAGTCTGTGGCAAACCTCGAATGTTTTCTGCATATGACAATGCCAGTGGTGTAGTGGAGGGTATACGCAGGCATACGGCGTATACCCACTTCTTTATCAGTCGGCTTTGCACAAAATCATGACAGTCCACTACATGAATAGCTAATCCAATCGCATTAAAGTGTCATGAAATCCCAGACTACTTTTTCTGAGATTTTAGCAGAGGTG
>NW_015732502.1:0-334 GCF_001515625.1 Sinocyclocheilus rhinocerous
CGAGAATGTAGTTGTTTAAAACTCAAATCTGCAGTTTATTTATAAGATAGCACCTATTTGAAAATTAGCTTCGCGATTTCGGAGACGTGAGCTCCACGCAATCAGCGGGCACTCAGTGCTCATGTATCTGCCGAGAGCAGTCTCACCTCGGCTGGTCCTTCTGACATTTGCCGCTGGCTCTGATGTTTCTGTAGGGGTTAAACATGAGATATAATTCACTTTGGGTAAATCTAACAGTAATCTTTGGTCTCATGAATCTATTATTTCTTCTAGGTCATAACGTTATAAACACAAAGTTATGTTTCATAAATTATTTATTTATTAATCGTAATAC
>NW_015732503.1:0-334 GCF_001515625.1 Sinocyclocheilus rhinocerous
TATACAACAATACATAAAAAGTTAATATCAAGTAACATTTTAGACTTGCGAAGAAAGTTCCAAACGTAGCCACAGCAGAAACGTAGTATCCCCAACATTACTGAAGTGCTTCGTTCCTGCATGACTCAGTGTTTTGAACAAATCAGTTCAGTGAATGATTCAACCAGTCTTTCAAAATAACAGTAGCGTGGCGTGTCTAGATGAATCAGCTTTTTGAAACGAATCGGTTCAAAGAATGAATGGTTCAATTACTCATAAAGACTGTATTTTGTCGCCATCTACTGATGTGACTTTCGCGTTACTTTTTAAATATAAGCAGGACTTGATTGTTTTT
>NW_015732504.1:0-334 GCF_001515625.1 Sinocyclocheilus rhinocerous
ACATTCTAATTTATTGAGATGCACCTGTATATATATATATAAACAAAAATATATATGTAAAAATAATGTAAATAATTAATTTAATTTTGTAACCTTTATTTTTATAAAATATTTATAATTTTATATGGTTTCCAATAAATTACAGAAAAAAAATCTGACCATTTTTCTGATCATAAATGTATATATTACTATTAATATCAACATAATGTCATAATGATTGTGATTATTATTTTCAAGCAATAAACAATAAAATAATATATATATATTACTACTATCATCATTATCGTATCATCAATAAATATTAAACATTTTCATAATTATCTGACAATTATAT
>NW_015732505.1:0-334 GCF_001515625.1 Sinocyclocheilus rhinocerous
TATTATTAATTTTGTCCAGTAAACATGAACCAGTGAAGACATGAAAATTAATTTGTCAAAAGGTTGGAAACGCATATCTTACAATACTACTAATATCCAGTAGGGGTCTAACATTTATTTCTTGACCATTTCTTCCAGGTATGTGAGAGCAAGAAGATTTATGTACAGCCTCAAGGTAGAGTTTATTAATACTGCATGTTTCCTGATGGCATTTCGTTTAAGTTGTGGGCCAAAATGCATTTTTTAAAGGCCTTTGAATATTTTTGAAATAAATGTAATTATTGAAATGTACATATGTTTCCAGGGATTGAGACCAGAGTGGCATCACATTTCA
>NW_015732506.1:0-334 GCF_001515625.1 Sinocyclocheilus rhinocerous
TGTAGTAAAAACTAAAGTATACTACAGTATTTATTACAGTTTATCGGTTCACTATAGTTAATACTACAGTATGCTCTAGCATTCATTAACATAGTGTTGTAAATACTATAATATATACAGTATAATACACCTTACTATAGTATGGTTCAAAAACACAGTATTTACTATAAATTACTATCGTATTTATCGTGGGATTTATTAATACTCCCAAACATAGATATAGGCTCCCAAATACTGTTATAGTATTATACAAAATTGGCTGACAGCTGACTTAAAGTTGCAGGCCGCGGTTATTTTTCCCCCCACTTATAGAGCCTACGGTTTTCCAATAGAC
>NW_015732507.1:0-334 GCF_001515625.1 Sinocyclocheilus rhinocerous
ACACACACACACACACACACTTGTCACTTTGAATAAAAGCATCTGACAAATGCATTATTGTAAATATCACAGTGACAGTCATGGGTTAAACTGAGCCTTCAGTTCAAAAAGAACAGAAAATGATTGTCTGTCAATCCCAGTTTTGTTTGATCCACTCCATGTTTTGTCTCTATTTAGTAAATGTACTCACTCAAAAACACCATTGAAGTTCATTACATTAAATATTATGCCACCATCTTTTATCTATGCATCTTTAAAAAAAAAAAAAAAGAAAGAAAATTCAGCTTTCCATCACAGAAATAAATTCTATTTTAAAGTATATTAAAATAGAAAA
>NW_015732508.1:0-334 GCF_001515625.1 Sinocyclocheilus rhinocerous
ATAGTAAATGCCTATGCCTAGTAGATATGTTATGTTTCCAGTAAGTTTATTGTTAATTAAAACTAAAACCATTAAAAAAAACGAATCTTTAATTATTTGAAATAAAATAAGCAATATATAAAATAAAATATATTAAAAACTTACTTTATTTCAGCTAGTTGCAAAGGCATTTTTGTTTTAAGTTGAAGTACAAAATTATCTAAAAAATAAAAAAAATAAAAATAAAAGCTAAAACTAAAAAACAAAAAAACATAAAAAAAGATAAAAACTACACAGACATATTAAAAATAACCTAAAAAAATACACAACAAAATTACTAAAATTAAAATAAAAA
>NW_015732509.1:0-334 GCF_001515625.1 Sinocyclocheilus rhinocerous
TCCAGCTTTTTAGCACACCAAACTTTCTCCTTTTCTCTGAGTAGCATAGTCCCATTGTTGCAGCGATGGTGTTTCGTGCACTATTGGTGAGCATGTGGCAAGGGAGTGCCTGTGAGCTCACTTTGACGGGTGTCAGGAAATGCGTTAGACAAAGTGCTGAGTGATTCAGCTCGCTGTCGACGTGCCCTCCTCCCTCACGACTCACAGCGCCTCCCTCCCTCTTTCTGTCTGCAGCCTCAGGTAGAAGCGCGCTGAGACCACGCTAGTCATGTTGACTGCACACCAGAGGTGTAAAGAGTACCCAAAAACCATACTTGAGTAAAAGTACAGATAC
>NW_015732510.1:0-334 GCF_001515625.1 Sinocyclocheilus rhinocerous
CCTAGAGGACGCAGTTCGAAGTTCCCATGAAAGGGAACTTGCATTTTTTCCTGGTAACGGAAAAAAACTTTTTTTTCATTTTTGATCGTACACATAAGAGTAATATGTCATTTGAATCTGTAAAGGGTCAATTTGTAAAATAATGAAAATAAACAGGGTGCGCTTTCATCCTTCTTGGTCTTTTTGAAATGCATCACTAAAATGAACTGAAACTCAGTTTCATACTCAGTTTCAGTTTCAAGAATACTTGACACACAGACATGAGAGATATATTTGGAGAAAGCTTGACGTGTCTACTTTTAAATGAAGTAAGTCATATCGAAAACAAATATTC
>NW_015732511.1:0-334 GCF_001515625.1 Sinocyclocheilus rhinocerous
TAATGAATCAAACCAGCTGTAAAACCAGCTGATTATTCGATCCACTACGATTGCTGGTGGTCAGATGATGCAAAGTGATATTGAGGTTTCAGAGCAAATAAGGAGTTTCAGCTCCTTTCAGTAAATACAATACTATTCAAAAGTTAAGATAATTTTTCGAAGAAATTAATACTTTTATTCAGCAAGGAAACATTAAATTGATCAAATGTGGCGGTAAATACATCTATGACCTTACAAAAGTTTTTATTTTGAAAAACAATAAGAAGGATCATGTGACATTGAAGACTGTAGTAATGATGCTGAAAACTCAGCTTTGCATCACAGAAATAAATTA
>NW_015732512.1:0-334 GCF_001515625.1 Sinocyclocheilus rhinocerous
CACAGTTGCTGTTTGTTTTATATTACTATTCCCAGAAGAAAATTAAATAAACAGTTGTTATCAAAAAAAGAAATGTTATCTGATCTAATGTAATATATATACGAGGAGTAATGTAATATATATATATATATATATATATGAACATATTATAAAACTTTTAACTTATATTATAAAACTTAAGGCATTTTATTTCAAAATATAATAAAATTGGAGGTCAAATAAAATGGTGTTTGGTGAAGCACTGTCTTTTAGTTGTTATTTTTTAAATCATATTTTTAGTTTTATTGTGTATAGGTTCCCTTTCATGGGAACTTCGAACTGCGTCCTCTAGGGG
>NW_015732513.1:0-334 GCF_001515625.1 Sinocyclocheilus rhinocerous
AGCATATTAGAATGATTTCTGGAGAATGTGACACTGAAGACTGTATAATGGCTGCTTTGCCATCACAGAAATATATTTAGCAAAATTTTACTAAAACAGAAAACGGTTTTCAAATTTTTTTCTCAATTAATAAATGCAGCCTTGGTGAACATAAGAAATGTCTTTCAAAAACATGACATCTTATGACCTCGATCAAATTTTTGGTAGTGTAAATGTTTTATTATTTATTTAATAATTGTTTAAATATGTATATGGAATTAAATTAGTATAACTGTTTGTCTAAATAGTTCACACTAAATCTTTTTAATGTCATTGAACAGGTCTTCAAAACAGA
>NW_015732514.1:0-334 GCF_001515625.1 Sinocyclocheilus rhinocerous
ATCAGAATTGAAATATCAACAATTTAACATTAAAGTAAACTTTTTAAATAATTTGTGCATAATTGTTTAAGCAATTATAGTTAATGGACTGAAATATGCTATTCAAAAAAATAAATAGCACAAAGCAAAATATAGGTTAGTGCAATTTTTAGTGCAAGATTGCCATCAAACATTTTCAATTTTTTTCAGATAATAAAAACATTGTTTATATTCCTATGCAGACATTATATCATATTTTAGTCATCTTTTTTTTCTGTTTTAGGTGGACATAATACAGTCCTGTATGCAACTGTTGTGATTGCAGTCGGATGTGGAGTTTTATTTCTTATCTGCA
>NW_015732515.1:0-334 GCF_001515625.1 Sinocyclocheilus rhinocerous
TCTCTTCATATTTCTGTAGAGATTTAAAATACCCACGTGGCATACGGACTAATTATATGATTAATTATCTGTGCCACGTAAACTAACTATAACAAATTTAATCTTTAAATATACATATCAAAAGAGGAATAGTTATAAAAAATAGCAGCAGCAAAACTTGATATCGGTTCGTGTTTATTCCCCTCACAGATCAGACACATTCAGTAACAGCACCATTATCACTCCAAACATCGAAACAATCATTCACACAAACAAACACACACAAACACAAAATCACTCAGGCCTTAAATTTCCTCACATGTTGTTCTGAGTGTTTAAGTCAGCAAACACACAA
>NW_015732516.1:0-334 GCF_001515625.1 Sinocyclocheilus rhinocerous
TCCCTTCTCTCCACAACAAATCCTCTAAAGTTGTAAGCCAAAACGTATTCATTTAAAAGCGAAACTGAAGGCCACCTCTCTCATTCTGCACGAATCCAAATGTTTCCATATTCTCGACGTATCTGGATGCTAAAATATTATTATGCCTATTCCTATGTAAACTTTAGGCTTTGTTCTTCACTCGCATTTTCGACGTAAAACATCATCCTTCACATAACAGCACAGTGAGGCGCTGGTCACGCTGAACGGCACAGACTGTACTACGAACAATTTAAATTGAGCAGTGTAGCTTTTTATGTTTCTTTAACTGTATTTTATTTTGATAATGAACAGG
>NW_015732517.1:0-334 GCF_001515625.1 Sinocyclocheilus rhinocerous
TTAACCTCTCAAGGCTGATAAGATCTGCTTTAACAGTGGCGATCCAGAGAGCAGGAGAGAACTAAATGAAAGCCATCCATTTCCTTCTGAGTACTGAGTGTGTGTGTGTGTGTGTCGGAGGTTGTTACATTAAAGTGAAGGTGATTAAAGCTCAATAAAGATAGACTATATAGAGCAGTCAGTCAGTAGATGGTTGTTAAAGCTGTCTCATCTCTCTCTCTCCCACACAAACACTCACGCACTGACAGCCGCTAACATGAGGGAGTCACTGGAGAGGTCAGAAGAGCATCAGACGTAATGGGTTTATTATCTGTGTGTCTGAATCAGAGAGCAG
>NW_015732518.1:0-334 GCF_001515625.1 Sinocyclocheilus rhinocerous
TTATAATATGATGACTCTCTTTTGTACTAAACCTAGGGGGGGCAGTGAAACCCCAAGAACCACAACCTAAGAGTCAAGAACCTACACCTGAGCCAGTCCCTGCCCAGGAGCCTGTGCCCAAAGCAGTCCCTGAGCCTGTGCCCAAAGCAGTCCCTACCCCAACTCTACCACCCACCACGCAGCAGCCCAAACCCCAGGCTCAAGCCGCACCTGAACCCACTCCAGGGAAGCCAACGGAACTGCCCCCAAAACCCCAACCTCCCAAACCTCTTCCCCCAAAGCCTGTGCCTCCAGTTCGGAGGAACTCCAAGCCTCAGATCCAACCCAAACCCCA
>NW_015732519.1:0-334 GCF_001515625.1 Sinocyclocheilus rhinocerous
TCTGGTAGAAGATGTGGTAGTCTCTCTCAGCCTTGAGCTGGAAAGGGATTTGGAAAGGGACACGGGCTTTCTCTAACAGATCTGTTTGTATAAATGCAGAAGTATAGCTTTTACCATCAGCTCATTCACTGGCAGCAAAGTGAATGCGGATGAACTTGCCCTGTTTAAAACAACAGTCATCAATGTAATTGCATTGGGGTAAAAGAAAAAAAAAACATTCCGTATGTTTTAAAACAGGAGGTATACAACTCACAAAACGAGATGAGTTGTCATTTCTGATGGTCTTGGCATTCCCGAAAGCCTCTAGAGCAGGATTACACTGGATGATTTGATC
>NW_015732520.1:0-334 GCF_001515625.1 Sinocyclocheilus rhinocerous
ATTCAAATAATTAGAGGACAGTGTAAAAATAAAAATAATAAAAATAAATGTAAAAACATAAAAAAAAAATATATATATTTAAAATTAAAATTATTTAAAGCAAGGCATGCATTAAAACAACAAAAAAT
Organism: Sinocyclocheilus rhinocerous; assembly: GCF_001515625.1. NCBI lineage: Eukaryota > Metazoa > Chordata > Actinopteri > Cypriniformes > Cyprinidae > Sinocyclocheilus > Sinocyclocheilus rhinocerous. The sequence goes on from NW_015732520.1 coordinate 129, forward strand.
CAAGACCATTGTTATTTTAATTCAATAAAATACTTATTAGAAAAATAATTAGAGAAAAGCTGTCTTAAATAAGTAGATAATAAAAATGAGATTAAGATAAATAAATAAAATTACATTGAAATAAGATGATTTAAATAAGACAAAAGGATCATAAGCCAAAACAACTAAAAATCAAGATATTTCTTATTATAATTCAATAAAATAAT
>NW_015732521.1:0-334 GCF_001515625.1 Sinocyclocheilus rhinocerous
TCTTTACGACCACATCAAACGGGAGACTTTTCAGACGCGCACTCCGACTTCATCGCAGTGCCTGGCACTAGTCAAATGAGCGTGATCTATAGCTTTTGTGGCTTTAAGGATTCATCTATATTTAATTTAGAATTGAGTGTTTGAACTTTATCAGTTTCTTTATATTTAATTTTCTACTTGCTGAAGGGTACAGGTATATATGCCATTTATTATAATGGGGTTTATGTGAAGATTGTTTTAAGCTAACTTAAATTAGAAGTAATTGTTTAAAGTCTTATAACTGTTAAAGTTGATAGCTCTCAGTTATACTGTAATGTTGAATGGCTATAGTCAA
>NW_015732522.1:0-334 GCF_001515625.1 Sinocyclocheilus rhinocerous
GTTGCAATATAAAAAACTCACCATTACAGTTTTATAACTTGCAATAACTTGCAATAGGAAAAAAGTCAAAATTGCAAGACGAAAAACTATGAATGGTGGTATATAAACGTGCAATTAAGAGTTTATAGCTTGCAATTGTGACAAACTCGTGATTCTGAGGGAAAATGTCAAAATTGCGATATATAAACACTCAGAATTAGAATTATGAGAAAAAAGTCAGAATTGCGAGACTAAAAAGTATAAATGGTGGGATATAAACTCAGCTGCTTCTCCAGCGGTGTCAGGGTCTGCTCCAGCACCTCAGAGACCCCCGGCTCGGCTCTCTGACGGACCC
>NW_015732523.1:0-333 GCF_001515625.1 Sinocyclocheilus rhinocerous
CTGTGATGGCAAAGCTGAATTTTCAGCATCATTACTCCAGTGTTCGGTGTCACATGATCCTTCAGAAATCATTCTAATATGTTGATTTGAGGCTCAAGAATCATTCCTCTTATTATCACAGTTGAAAACAGTTGTGCTGCTTAATATTTGTATTGAAAATGTGTTACATATTTTTTTCTAAGGATTGAACAATTTAATGCATCTTTCCAAACCCCAAATTTCTAAATGGTAGTGTATGATTTGTGCATTAAATTAGATCTCAGCTTATTTAAATATTTACAGGGAGCTCCTGGTTGGACAGGTGTGGTTGGTGCCCAGGGGCCTAATGGCTCT
>NW_015732524.1:0-334 GCF_001515625.1 Sinocyclocheilus rhinocerous
ATAAACGAAGGTCTACATTTCACTGTCTCTTCATATTAAACTGGTAAAATGTAAATTAATTTAATAAATGAATGCAATAAATGAACAGTGTTGATCTGGGATGTTGTTATCTGCAATCGTGACGAACATAACATGAGGCTTCTCCCGCTTGTGATCTGCAAACCCTCGCTTCCAAATGAATACCCACAATATTTATTTTTAAATCTTTTATATATCCCTCCATGACATATTTAAGTCCCACTTGAATGGTGGCCCTTCTGTGTCCAAAATATATAAAAAAAAGATATAAGGACAAGGTTTTCACACTGACAGCTGTCATTGTAAGACAGTTAGC
>NW_015732525.1:0-334 GCF_001515625.1 Sinocyclocheilus rhinocerous
TAGGCTTTCTGACCCCAAGACTCAACTAATCTCTGCAATTCTCCAACTGTGATCCTTATAGACTTTGGCCACTCAAACTCTCCTCCTCACAGTGCATTAGGGCGATACAGACACACATCCTCTTCCAGGCAGTTGATTGGAACTAAAGTTGATTCTTTACTCAATTGGAACTTCTTAATTATCGCCCTGATGGTGGAAATGGGGATTTTCAACGCTTTAGCTATTTTCTTACAGCCACTTATTTTGTGAAGCCGAACAATCTGGTTCCGCACATCAGAACTACAGTATCTTCTTTGGTTTTACTCCTTGTGATGGATGATTAAGGGAATTTGGC
>NW_015732526.1:0-334 GCF_001515625.1 Sinocyclocheilus rhinocerous
TTAGAAAACATCAACAGGACATTGCAGCGGGCAAAAGGACAAATAGTTTTTAAGAAAACAAACAGAGGGGGATAAAAATTATATTCATATTTATCAAAATTGTTAGTGGGAGGGGGTGTGCATTCCTGGAAAATCCTGACCTCACTTTTGGCAGCCTCCTAATTTCACTCGGTTGCAGTGCAGGAAGTTTATTAATAGGTTCAACACAGTGACACCGCAATTATGAGTCAAGAGCTTCTGAAAGGGTCAATATATCAGCCAGTTAAAATCACTCAGTTCAAAAAAGACATGCGCATATATATATACAGTGGGTACGGAAAGTATTCAGACCCCC
>NW_015732527.1:0-334 GCF_001515625.1 Sinocyclocheilus rhinocerous
GTCGCATATGCGAGTGATTTACTCGCAATGTAGAGGGTTGATTTTACTATTGATTCATTTATGAAACATTTATGAGTGCTTCTCTAACTACAGACATTTAAATGTCCCATGGGGTTGATTTCTATTAAAACTAAGAGATTTCAACATTTTTCTGTTTGTTATATAAAGGTCAAAATATCTAGGAAACATTTTTTTCAACACTTTATTGATTTCTGCTACATTTCGAATGAAATTTTTTTTTTTTGCACTAGTGTCATTTTTTGCTTGAGTTATTTAGCCATTTTTGAAGTACAACAACCCTCAACAACTATTTTAGCCCCAAAAAGTTTTTTTT
>NW_015732528.1:0-334 GCF_001515625.1 Sinocyclocheilus rhinocerous
TTTATTTTTTTATTATTGCTTGGCCCTAATCCTCTTCCGTACTTTCTAAACTTCCTTATAACAAGATAAATCTACTTAAGAAGCAGAACGGTAGATAAGATAATATATCTTCAATTAAGTTTTTTTTTATTTAATTGGTAGATTTTATGTAGTTAGTAGACAGTATTATGTTTTTGCTTTGCTTTCTGAATTAACTGCAAAAAATTCTTAACCTATTTTTCCCATGATTTTTTTTTTTAAAACACCTCTAAAACAAGATAAATCTACAGCAAAACTGTGCAAGATAATATATCTTGATTCCTCATATCATGTGTCTTGGTACACTGCAAAAAAA
>NW_015732529.1:0-334 GCF_001515625.1 Sinocyclocheilus rhinocerous
TGAGGTAAATGTTTTGTTACGTGGCATTGTTTACAAGCTTTACACATTTTCCGGAGTTTGAAACATTGAATGTTCACACCACAGCAGTAAAGAGAAAGCTTTGATATGTTCACGTGCCGTTTGAACTGAGACAATAAAGCGATCGCTCATGCTACATTAAAGAGCACCAAAACTGTATTTATTGTTTGAATTCCGTTATGAATTTGGCAGAATTTTAAAGCTCATACTTTGTTTATTAAAAGATAACAGCACAAAGCTTGTGATTATTGGACTGCAAGTGCGCTACAAATAATATGAAGCTCACACATTAACAGAACACAGCATTTAGACTAAA
>NW_015732530.1:0-334 GCF_001515625.1 Sinocyclocheilus rhinocerous
TTTTAATAAAATAATAATATTGTATAAGGGAAATTAGCTTGTATTTGCAAATTCTATTAATCAGTGTTAAAATAAAAAAAGAAGAAACCGCATTTTCCATATTTCATTTGTGGTTTAAAAAAGGAAAAAGGAATGGACGCAAAAGTACATGGACCCAATGATTATGTCAGAGATCACAGAAGAGACACCAAAGATATTACATTTGGATATATTTAAACATATCAGACCATATAGTAGAAAATAAATAAATGATTAAGGAAATCAATAACATGTAAAAGAATAATAATATGCAAGAATAATTAAATAAAAATAAATATGAATAAAGACATTATCA
>NW_015732531.1:0-334 GCF_001515625.1 Sinocyclocheilus rhinocerous
TCTAAAGTGTTTTTGAAAAATCACATACCCTGCCTTTAAGAGAACATGAATATGAATCACCTACGAAAAATGGCCATCTTTCCATTCTTACATAAGTCGTACATGGACTGAGTTTCTCATTTACGTCTTTACATAATTTTTGCTCCTTTCATTTTCCAGTGTTTTTTCATTCTCTGATCTGTGACTGGAGTTAATAAGTCACTCCACTCTGCTGCTGTCTACTGTGGGCGTTCATAACAATGTCTCTTCTTTTGTCTGGCAATTTATTTTTCCTCAGAGCCAGCTATTACAGGAAAGGAGGCCGTGCTATGCTGCCAGTCAAATGGATGCCTCC
>NW_015732532.1:0-334 GCF_001515625.1 Sinocyclocheilus rhinocerous
ACCACAAAGCTATGGAACATCTGCTCGATGTCAGCAGTAAACGCTACCGCCTCTTTTCGAAAACGCAGCAAAACACCCAGTAAGGAATTATTCAGGTCGGGTCCGGAGAGAAGCACTTGATTCAGCGCAAGACCTTTGTACTGGGCGCTAGAGTCAAAAACGACTCTAATCTGTCCCGGCTTACGAGGGTGATAGACACCGAATATAGGCAGGTACCACACTTCCTCATTTTCTTTTACAGGTGGAGCTAGTTCCGCATGACCTGCATCAAAAATCCTTTGCATGAACGTAATGAAATGTTCTTGCATTTGAGGCTTTCTCTTCAGTGTCTGAC
>NW_015732533.1:0-334 GCF_001515625.1 Sinocyclocheilus rhinocerous
GATGATGGTGAGGGGGAAACTAGGTGTTGTGGTCAGAGCAGATTTGACTTTGACTTCCTCTGCTTGATGTGGGAAGGATTTTTTTGTCTTCCTGTCTTTGCTTCAAAACTGCAGTAGATTCATCTTCAGTGTTGTTTGGAGGGAAGCAGATTTTATACTGAAGTGTCTTAACCACCAAACAAACAAGATGAAGATCATTCAGCTTCAGCTCTGTGAGTTTATTACATGATATAAGATATCAGTATATTTCACATGCTTTGTAACTGTATTAAAATTATAAATAGTTTTTTGTTATGCATCACAGGGGGTTTACATCAGTAATGTTTTTTTAATT
>NW_015732534.1:0-334 GCF_001515625.1 Sinocyclocheilus rhinocerous
AATTTGATAGCCACATAGATAGTAAAAATATCAAAATAAAAATTTAAAAAAAATTAATAGGCCACTCTTTTATTAAGCAAGGACGTTAAATTAATCATATACACTAATGACAGTAAAGAATATTTTGTTACAAAATATTTCTATTTCAAATAAATGCTTTTGAACATTCTTTGTATCATAGAATCATGAAAAATGTATCACAAATTCCCAAAAAATATTAAGCAGCATAACTGATTTCAACTATAATAATAATAATGTTACTTGATCATCATCAGATCAGCATTTTAGAATAATATAATATAATATAATATAATATAATATAACATAACATAAT
>NW_015732535.1:0-334 GCF_001515625.1 Sinocyclocheilus rhinocerous
TGTTTTCTTTACACTAACATCACTTGTTTATGGGTTACTTCTGTTCTTGACAGTAGCTATTATTATTGACAGTAGCTAGTATTTATTTAGAAGCAGTTTTCTGATGCAGAAATGCATGTGAAGAATTGCCTACATTACATTTTAAACTACATTATTCTAATTCATTATATATACTAATTCATTATTCATTCAGTATAAGCTGTATAATCTATGTATGTATAATCTATTCCATGTTGTTAAGGGCAAATGTTTCATTGCCCTACATTAATATGCATGACTAGATTTTGTTTCAACTACCATAAATATTTCAATAAATGTAATTATATAAAAGCTG
>NW_015732536.1:0-334 GCF_001515625.1 Sinocyclocheilus rhinocerous
TTCCTGGACCACTAAAGTGGACATCGCCCTCCCCAGAGCCTGCGCAATGACCTTCGTAGCCCGAAAGGCATAGCCAGTCGCAGAGTGCAGTTACTGCAGTATTCTGGGTTGGGACCACCCTCGTGCAGCTCTCAACGCTTTGGCCTGGTAGACCTGCAGGATGGCCATAGCATGCAGGGCGGATGCAGCTTTTCCAGAAGCCGCATAAGCCTTCGCTACTAGGGACGAAGAAAACTTACAGGCCCTGGACGGGAGACTCGGGCGGCCCCGCCAGATGGCGGCTTTTTGTGGGCAAAGATGCACCGCAATCGCTCTCTCCACCTGGGGAACCTCC
>NW_015732537.1:0-334 GCF_001515625.1 Sinocyclocheilus rhinocerous
TGTGTGTGTGTGTGTGTGTGTTTTCATTTTACTTTATTTTTATTATTACAATTAACCAATTGAACTGTTTGTTGAAAATTGGCATCTGTTGTTGCTATTCCATTAAAAAAAAAGAAAAAGAAACAATCCACCATGGTACTGTGATTTTTACCAGTTTTGGGGGGTTCTGTTCCAAAACTTGAGCTGACACGGAGCTGCCTACCTAAACAGCAATTTAAGGCATCACTGGTACATTCCCAATGTGAAGGCTATGCCAAAAAGTAGGCAGAAGCGTAGTGCTGACTAAAATCTGACATTGAGAGGGCAATCGGAATCCAGCGATATTAGTAAAAAT
>NW_015732538.1:0-334 GCF_001515625.1 Sinocyclocheilus rhinocerous
ACAAAACCCAAAAACATCCAGGAGGGTGGTAGAGCAGAGGCGGAACGGGGGGAGGGATGGAGGGCCAGGGCCATGCAGGGGAACAGGATCAGAATCGCAGAACAGTGGTGGGCTTGGGCCGTGGAGCAGAGGGCAAGACCATGGGCCATGGTGCAGTGGTGGACCTGGATCATGGGGCAATGGCAGACCTGGGCACTGGAGCCATGGTGGAACAGGGCCGTGAAGCAGAGGCAGGTCTAGGCTGTGGAACAGAGGTGGGCCTGGACCGTGGAGCAATGGCGGACAGTGAAGCACTGGAGGACCTGGGCCATGGAACAGTGGCAGACAGTGAAAC
>NW_015732539.1:0-334 GCF_001515625.1 Sinocyclocheilus rhinocerous
ACTTATCCTTTGTGAAAAAGCTACGTTAACCATTCAATTCCTAGTTCCCATGACTCGCCATTGATTATCCCATCTAAAGCTCTTAGATAAATGGCATTAGCGGCAAATATTTTAGAGGAGCCCACTTCTATCGGTGCATTTCCATCACCAATCATACAGAGCAAATAAAAAAAGAGAAATAAAAAAAGGCATATTAAATTTATAAGAGAAAAAAAATTCTATTCATACTTTTAATTGAAAACCAACCTGGAAATGAAACAATAAATCGATTAAGTGCACTGATAAATAAAATATTAACAGTTATCTAAAGCCAATCTAAATTGAACCCTCTTGC
>NW_015732540.1:0-334 GCF_001515625.1 Sinocyclocheilus rhinocerous
TGAAAGGGAAGCAACATATTCAAAAGATATAATACATGCGGTGTGACGCACCTGACCTTCATGACTTTTTTTGATCCTCTAACTTTTGGTTACATGGACTGACACTGGAGGGAAGGAAAGCTTTCAGGATTCATTATGAAAAATCTTAATTTGTGTTTTGATTTACAAGCGGGTGAGTAAATGACAATTATGATGATGATCTCCTTGAAAGGAGTGAAATTATTTCCTTATGAAATTAATTCTTTGTGAAGCCAAAACTCAGGAACTCACACAAAACAGATGCCATACAATAAAACAATAAAACTGATCTGGAGAAGGGATCTCTAAAGAAAAC
>NW_015732541.1:0-334 GCF_001515625.1 Sinocyclocheilus rhinocerous
TAAAATACAAGTTTATATCAGTAGTCCCATATTCATAATTGTGACTACAAAGCCTGCTTACAATGTCTACCATTGTAATATACATAACGCAAACTCATTTTAACGGCACTAATTTTATTAACCAGCGATTAACGCAGCGCACATTTCCTGTTTGACCCGTGGCCTAGCCCATACATGAGAAATGGAAAATGCAGCCATAGACAGTTAAGACTGCAGCAGCAAACAGAAATGGAGAAAGAAAAAGGTCTTATGAACGGTTTACTGATGGTTCTGTCGACAAGACAAAAGTTGTCTGCGTTTATTGTCGATGTGAATTAAGTGATCACCGCAGCAC
>NW_015732542.1:0-334 GCF_001515625.1 Sinocyclocheilus rhinocerous
GTGTGTGTGAGTGTTTGTGTCGACATGTATGTGTGTGTGTGTGTGTGTCGGATCTCGAGTGGCTCCCGTGGAGCTGCTCCATGTAAAAGTGTCTAAATGCAAGGCAGATGTGTGCGGCGGCCCGGCCGAGGTGCAAGAATTTATCTCAGGCCAGAGCGCGCCTATGATCTCAGATTTATTGCATTTTCCAGATTCATCCCTTTTTTTTTTACTGTGATGGGGGACCTTTCCCACTCCTGAGATTTAAGAGGGGGAAGTCGCCCAAAACTGTTCAAAGGCGAGTGTTGGGGGTCTCCGGTGGGGGCGAGTGTGAACAGCGCTCTGTGTGTGTGTG
>NW_015732543.1:0-334 GCF_001515625.1 Sinocyclocheilus rhinocerous
TGACTCTCTCTGTCTCTGCATATCGTCTGTGTCTGAAGCCAGGTCAGAAAGGTCAGTTTGAAAGTCAGGGTGAGTAGCCATATCAAGTATAATAAACCAGCATAAACAATATATGGGAGACAAACAGCAAAATTCAGGAATTGCTAATCAAAAAGTATCTATCAAAACACTTTTTTCCACTCACCAACTGAAGAGAAACCGAAGCAGTTCTGTAAAATATTCAGTAAAAAAACATTCACTGTACTTTTTTCCCTGTAACTAAAATTATCTCCCCTAATCACACACTCAGTAATTTAACCCATTCCAATCATCTAGGAACATTTCAATAAAGCAC
>NW_015732544.1:0-334 GCF_001515625.1 Sinocyclocheilus rhinocerous
CTATCTATCATCATCTGACTATATCTATCTATCTATCTATCTATCGCTCTATCTATAAAATCTTTAAAAGCTTAAGCTTCTAAAAAGTAAAAAAATGTCAAGGTAATAAAACTGTCTTAGTCATTGTATGTATGTATGTGTGTATATATATATATATATATATATTAAGTTAAGAAATGTGTATCTTGATAAAACTTATCTTAAGAGGACCCCTGCAGACCCTCATGACTGTCAAATGCCTGTATGTTTGTCAGATAATTTGACATGGAAAGGTTAGTTCAGTTAGTTAGTTCTCCCAAAAAAAGTTGTATAATTAAATATACAAGTATAAATA
>NW_015732545.1:0-334 GCF_001515625.1 Sinocyclocheilus rhinocerous
TCTATTATTTAATTTTACATTAGATGTCTGTGAAATTGATTTGAGCCATATTGTCAGAAACTTAATAGATTAATTTTATTCCAAAACTGGTAAAAAAAATCTATAAAATCTATTAAAAAAACAAATAAACAAACAAAAAACTTTTCCATTACAATACAAGTCATAAACATAACTTCTATTGAAAATTCCTCCAGAATTATATTTGAGACTTTGAACTTTGAGACTTTGACTATTATTATTATTATTATTATTATTGTTGTTGTTGTTAATGATGAAGAATAATATTAGATTTTTTAAGCAAAGTTTTGTTTAAATGCTTGATATGACATTAATC
>NW_015732546.1:0-334 GCF_001515625.1 Sinocyclocheilus rhinocerous
GAACTTTTCCACGACATTCTAATTTATTTAGATGCACCTGTATATGCAACTTCTATTTTTTATTTATTTTTTGCATGATGTAAAAAAAACCGCAATCTTATACAAGTAGCATTTGTTTAACAATGCAGCAAACATTTTTTACATATCTTTAAAATATTTTAATGTCTTTAAAGTGTTGATAGATTTTTTTATTTTGTTTAGTAGCCTACATTTGGACAAAATCTAGAAAAGATGATGCTGTACTGGCTGTGACTAAGGGTTATTATGGAGCCAGATCGGCCTCAAAAAGAATACATTTATAAAACAAAATTCATAAATGCACAGCACAATTTAC
>NW_015732547.1:0-331 GCF_001515625.1 Sinocyclocheilus rhinocerous
GATATCTGATGGCCTCAAAACAAACTCACCAAAACAATCTTTTTCACCCTCTGTCTCAATACGCTCTTGTTGTACTTGACAGTGATACTCAGGTGTCATCAGTCTGCGCATTTCACTCTCACAACTCTTGCTCACACTGCAGGCTCAGGGTCAAATGTTGAGGTGAAAGCTCACCTGCGGGTTCGTTTAACACAATCTTCCTCGGTTTCTTTTGACAGGAAGTTAGCATGGTGAGATGAGAGGAAAATTGCCGGCAGGCATTATCCTCTTGTCTGAGTGTGTGTGTGTGTGTGTGTGTGTGTGTGTGCAAACATTTTAAAAGGGTAAATTC
>NW_015732548.1:0-333 GCF_001515625.1 Sinocyclocheilus rhinocerous
CGTATGATTGCCTGTGATGTTGTGGTCTAGGCAGAGAGCAATTACTTCTTGTATTCTTCATGAAAGGACTTTTAGCTTATCAACAGCTAATATTTGAACACAACACTCGTTACTGGGAATGACAGAATTAATTAGGCGCCATTTAGCAATTCAAAACGCCCCCAAATAAACAAACTGAGATAATGAAACATCATCATTATTTGATAAGAAATTCTTTCGAGACCTAATATGCAGTGTTTAATAATAATAACGATAACAACAACAATGATACTAACAACAACGACAATGACAACAACAATAATAATAATAATAATAATAATAATAATAATAATA
>NW_015732549.1:0-334 GCF_001515625.1 Sinocyclocheilus rhinocerous
CAGCAAAGCTGGGGGCCACAGAACAGCGCTGGGCGGCCCAGCTTGCTGGTTTTGACTTTGAAATTCGGTACAGGCCAGGTAAGAGTAATGGTAATGCTGATGCCCTTTCGAGACAGCCTCCAGTGGACAGCGATGGGGTGGGACAGTTTTTACCAGCCACTGTGGTTCCTGCATCTGTACAACAGGCAGCAGGAGTGGAGCCAGCATATCAGGTCACCCAAGCTACACTTAAGGTCTTTCCAAGCCATTCTGTAGCTGATTTGAGGGTATTACAAGAGTCTGACCCAGATATTGGTAGGGTCTTGTGTTTCTGGCGGCGTAAGCGCTTTCCCAG
>NW_015732550.1:0-335 GCF_001515625.1 Sinocyclocheilus rhinocerous
AAAAAATAAGTAGTGGTTTTAACCTTGGTTTTATCTTCACTAGTATATTCTATATTAAATAATTACATTATCATTTGCCTTATCTGGCTTGATAAATGAAAGTCCAATTTGATTATTGTTATATATCAGGCAAATTAAAGATGGATGCTAGGCTGTATTTTAAAAGAACTATGCTTTTAATGTCTTTATTAAGAAATGAGTGACTCTGACATACTGCATGATGTAGCTTTATTTAAAATCTTACCCCAAATACTGAGAAGGTGTCTGAGTCAGCTAAAACATATACTTCTCTGTGCTATGGCTCTTAAAAGAGCATTTGTAGTGTATTTAGCTGC
>NW_015732551.1:0-335 GCF_001515625.1 Sinocyclocheilus rhinocerous
ATATATTAGATTTTATTTTATTATTTATTTTAAAACTTATTTTATTTCAGGTAGTTCAGCAAAATTTCTCATTTTTGTTTAGTTTAAGTTGAAGTACCAAAATAATTAAAACTAAATAAACTAAAGCCTATTAAAAACTATATAGACATGCTTTTAAAAAACAAAAACTAATAAAAATGAAAACAAAACTACTGAAACGTTAACAAAAAAAAACAACAAAAAAAATCTAATTAAGCATATAAACAAAAAATAAAGTACAATACTATATAAATTATACTAAAATAACACTGGTATTAACAAGGGATTTGATGAAATCTGTTGTTCTGTTATGTTCT
>NW_015732552.1:0-335 GCF_001515625.1 Sinocyclocheilus rhinocerous
AAAAAACTAGCAAAACGAGTTGCGCAGTGTCCCCACCACTTTTCATTATTAGTGATGTTTCTAAGAAATCCAAACTGAGAGAAAACAGGAACAAGAAGATGGTACAAGTAGAACCGAACAGAAGACACTTTCCCAAAGAGTTCACCTCTCAAAAACAAACTCACATGTACACAGACCTTGGTCTTGTGGGTCCAGAGATCAGATCAATGCTAAAGAGACTCTCTTCAAAAGATCCACACTGGAAAACAAACGCAGACTGATAAACATGCTCCTTCCCAAAATGCATGTCATGTGAGAAAGTTTGAATGTTATCAATTATTGGTTTAGATAGATTA
>NW_015732553.1:0-335 GCF_001515625.1 Sinocyclocheilus rhinocerous
TTTGATGATTAGAAAGTTTAAAACAGCATTTATTTGAAAAAAAAAATCAAATATTAATGACCCCAACTTTTGAAACATTTTGAATTTAATGCATTTTTTTTTTTATTATTGATGCAGCATTTTGCATTTCCAAAATTGTATCCAATAAAATGCTCCCCTGAATGACACCTACTTTGAGTCACATGGACTACTTCTATGATCCTTTCTTCTTCTTTTTTTTCTCTTTTTTTCTGAGAGCGTAGTCTCTGTCCAGTTACACTGTATGGAAGAAAGCAGCATGAACAATCTTTAGAGAACAAACTTCTCTGTTTGTTATTTTCAAGGAAGAAAGAAAG
>NW_015732554.1:0-335 GCF_001515625.1 Sinocyclocheilus rhinocerous
AAAAAAAAAAAAAAAAAGAGAAAATTCTTAGTGACTCCAAATTTTGAACAAAGCGTACAAAATAATAATAAAAAAAACTTGCAAATAATATAAAATCAGTCCTACCAATAAATAGTGTGATTGTACAAGAAGCACAAAGAGCTTCAATCAAAACATGATCATCACCAAACAGCGATGCCCCTCCCTCTCCCTCTCTCTCTCTCTCTCTCTAGACAGGGCTGAGGCACTGAATGTAAATAAATCTATCAGGGCAAGGAGCTTGAATATCAAGTTACCACTCCTTACAATCAAGAGCCTTTTCATGCCACCCATGAGGGCCATTCTTGTAATGCTAG
>NW_015732555.1:0-335 GCF_001515625.1 Sinocyclocheilus rhinocerous
GCTGCAAATCTGTAAATATACACTTTTTAATCATACAGGCCTGGCCTAAACTATAAAATCTCTCTGAATACATAGAAATACTTTGAAGACTAAAATATTTAATGTGTCATTCTGTGTTCAGATGTTTTCTGAGAGCAGAGATGAGTGTCTGTCAGCACAAAGATCCAGAAAACAAGTGAGTGAATCAAACTGAGAGAAAAAAAGACCTGAACTGAGTTTGACTGAATCACATTTAAAAGCTGAAACAGACAGATGATGTTTGAGCATACAGATGAGACACAAGCTCTCTTAATCTTCATGTTTAAATGAATCTTCAGCTCTGTGAATCTTCATGT
>NW_015732556.1:0-335 GCF_001515625.1 Sinocyclocheilus rhinocerous
TTCAGAGACATAAAAAAGATGGAGGTCTAGCACTGCCTAATTTTTGATTTATTACTGGGGCAGCAAATATTAGCAAAATTCATAGCTGGTACAACTCTCCCCATTTAGATTGGTGTAAGTTAGAAGCACAGTCCTGTTCTTCATCTTCACTCCCTGCCTTGGTGTGTGCTCCTTTATCCAGTCGCCCCTCAAAGTTTACTACAAATCCAGTAGTATGCACTTCTCTTAGGATCTGGAGGCAATTCAGACAACATTTTAAACTCGCTGCTCCTTCTCTTTATGGCCCTATTTACAAGAATCATTTATTTATTCCTTCAACTCTAGATTCTGCTTAT
>NW_015732557.1:0-335 GCF_001515625.1 Sinocyclocheilus rhinocerous
AAACGTACCTTTTTCTTGGCTGCAGCGAGTTTGATTTGCCTGTTCTGGTCCGCCATCCTCTCGCGCAGCTGAGCGAACGGCACACCACGTCATCAGATGATCTGCGTGCGTGCGTGCGTGCGTGCGTGACACACACGCTCACCACTGACTGCGATTTCCGCATCCGAACACGGGGCAGTTTTAGTCATTTTAGCAAAGTTAGGTTTATTTACCTATGCTTTAGCTTTACATTTTCATCTTTTATTATATATTAAGGTTTATTTCGTTGTCATTCAGCAGCTTTTGTAACACATTCCGTCGGATATGCATGCTGCTATAATATCTTATAGCTTGTT
>NW_015732558.1:0-335 GCF_001515625.1 Sinocyclocheilus rhinocerous
AAACTGGTATTAATACTGCTTTTAAAGCCCAATGAGATTCTGTTTCACAGTCAGCACCATTTCCAGCTGCAAAAAATAAATAAATAAAAATACAAATATTGAAAATGCATTTCAACTGTTGAACTGAGTCAAAGCACTTTAACTGTAATTGTTTGTGACCAGCAACATCAACGTTATGTTCTCATTCTACGTGTTTCATCTGTTATTCACACAGAAGCACCATATAAAAGCCATTCTTCACAAAGATGAATTTCTGGTGATATTTACCCCATTCTACTGAAGCTGGTTCAGTCAGACTGCTGTGAATGACAAAACAGTCATAAGATCCTTCGTGG
>NW_015732559.1:0-335 GCF_001515625.1 Sinocyclocheilus rhinocerous
AAATTTGATTAGGAATGCAAAATAGCTTTATTTCCAAGTTGATAACTGGACACACCCCTCACATTTAATATAAGATCATGTGACAACAGTGCAACAATGCCACGGCTTGCATTGTTTATTACTGCATAATGGGAACAGTTGCACTGTTTTTCAAAAATAGTAGGCAGTTCTTAGTGTGCACTTGGTATTCAGTGAGTAGTAAACTATTATTCCATGCATTCTATCCTTCTTGTCTGTCATCACTGTAGTACTGTAGTGTAATGTTGTATTTGTTGCATCAGTAATTCTTCATCTAAGCGTGTGTTGATGTGCAGGTACACAGCCGTGGCCATGCC
>NW_015732560.1:0-333 GCF_001515625.1 Sinocyclocheilus rhinocerous
GTGTGTGTGTGTGTGTGTGTGTGTGTGTGAGAGAGAGAGAGAGACGTTATTTGTTTGTGTGTGAGACGTTGTTTGTGTGTGTAAGACGTGTTCATTCTTTACTTCCCCACATAAACCCAATTTGAGTTCCAGGCAAATACCGTCCATCCTGTTAATTGTGAGTTAACAAATGGGCAGACACACACACACACACACACATATAAGGACTATGTATGTGGTGATTCGTTTCAATCTTTAAAACACACACATATACACGCCTTAGTCCTGGTTAATGCCATTTAATTTGATGCAAAAGAAAATATTGTTTAAAAATTACAGTAGACAAAATCATCT
>NW_015732561.1:0-335 GCF_001515625.1 Sinocyclocheilus rhinocerous
AAAGTTAGCATGTTTGTGCTGGGAACGGGTGATGAACCGCCGGTGCGTCCCCTGAACATAACAACTTTACACTATAGATTGACAAACACAGTATTTGTCTATAAATGTTTTTTTTTTTCATTAAAATGTGCTCTAAGCCATTCTTTTCTTATTTTTAATATGCAATAGCACACACTTAAAATACTTTTTAAGCAATAAAACCCTGCTCTCTGCCAGTCATTCATTTTGAAACTAAAAAAACATGCTATACAAACTGTATTAGCTGATCCCATTGGTTAATGTCTGTTTGGCAGGTGGAAAGGAAGGAGCAGGACAATGACAAAGATGATGTGGAG
>NW_015732562.1:0-335 GCF_001515625.1 Sinocyclocheilus rhinocerous
AAAAAAAGAAAAAAAGAACTGATTGGTGTGAAATGCTTTTTACATTTTCAATAGGGAGGCACCAAAATTTTGGTCTCTGAAATATTTTGGCACCAAAATTTAGATGAACCCCTAATTTAAAAAAAAGCCAAAAATGCTAAAGCAACAAATCCCTCCAAAAAAAAAAACAAAAAAAAAATATATATATATATATATAATTGTGGATAAATAAGGTATACTAAATGGTGAAAGTGTTTGATGGTTAAAAAAAAATGGTTAAAGTTTGTTTATTTTAATACTAACTAGACGAAAAAGAGAAATAATGCCCTGAAATATTTTTATTACACACACACACA
>NW_015732563.1:0-335 GCF_001515625.1 Sinocyclocheilus rhinocerous
CTGACTTTTTCTGTGGCCTTGTTTACTAAAGTATTCTTCCCATTCATTATCTCCACAGGGATTTTAAAAAATCGAAATCTAAGCCTTGAACCAACTAACTATGAGATGAATCATAGCATTACAATGTTTGATTTGAAGCGAAATAGTATGAAAATTGGAAAAAAGATAAAAACTGTGTACTTTTATGATTTAATGAACCGGTCTCCCATGATGCATTGCGAATGATGTAGTCAAATGAAAAATGACAGTCAAATGTAAAACTGCTGATATATCATACATATAAAAACATACCTTAAAGGTGACCTATTATGCCCCTTTTTACAAGATGTAAAATA
>NW_015732564.1:0-335 GCF_001515625.1 Sinocyclocheilus rhinocerous
CTTGCCTATGCAAAACTCTCTGCCACAGTTCTCTGGTGTGCTAGGTGGTTGCTAGGGCATTGCTATGCAGTTGTTTAGCTGAAATGGTGGTTGCTATGTAGTGACTTTAGAGAAAAATTAAAACCTGAAGTAGAAACTTGGAGGCTAGAGTTAGAGGTTCATAAGTATGAGCAATAGTAACCCCAATCACTAGAGGCACAAATAATAAAATAAAACAAAACAAAACAAAAAAAGTTATGGATGGGGATGTTCTGTTAAAACAAAGATTTTAAAAATAAAATATGAGAATATATGCGGCGCGATGCAATGCAACACGTAAAAAGACAGTATAAGTC
>NW_015732565.1:0-335 GCF_001515625.1 Sinocyclocheilus rhinocerous
GCCTGACAGCAAAGCAAAGCACTGCTGAACACAAACGCCACATGTCTGTTTCACAACAAGCTTCACAAGTTTTAGAAACAGCAAAAGTGAGTTAGAAGTACAGTCATCGGTTGTGGAATGGAATAAAACCTCCATTGGTAATGCAAGATGAATAAAACAAAATACTGCATATGTATTAGCCACAGAAAGTGTCAGTTTGTAATCCAAATGCGCATGATGAAGACAAACTGAGGTAAAATGGACTCTGAATGTGACAAACAAGCATGTGCACTTGAAAGACCCTCTGGGAAATGTGGCTATGTAGCTTATGCCACGCAGACATGCATCAAAGTCAC
>NW_015732566.1:0-335 GCF_001515625.1 Sinocyclocheilus rhinocerous
AAGTAAAAGTAAAAGTAAAGTAAAGTTTTATTATAGTAAAAGTGTAGTAACCGTGTTTTAACTATAGTAACAATTTTTTTTAACAGTTAAACCATGGTTAATTTTCGTAAGGGAAGTTGTATTAAGGTAGCCAGCTTACATAACGTTTCACAGTTACAGTAGCTTATTTCGTCAGTTTATGTAGGCTAATAATATCCAAAAAAGCTAAGGAATCATATCATCAGGGTGTTAAATATACAAAAATCTCACCTTTCAGAGTAGACATTGATAATCATGTCCCAGCCAGGTTGGTTGAATTGGGTGGTTGCTCTACGCCCTTAATAAACAAACTCCAG
>NW_015732567.1:0-335 GCF_001515625.1 Sinocyclocheilus rhinocerous
GATGAACAGAAGTGATGCAAAGAGCGTCTGACCTATTTATGAAACTGGCAAGAGAGCAGCAAAGAAACATCAAAATACTTCAAAGGCTTCTTTTTAATGCCTCGTTGTGAGTAAGTAGGGAAACATCTACATATACACATACACTCTCTCTAATGTTCGTAAATAGTCTTCATTTCAAAGACCTCTTGGCAATATTTTGTGATATAAGATGAAAATGTGTTGGGCTGAGCGACAGAGGGACATGAAAGATGGATAGTGTGGCAGATGTCAGGGTTCTGATGATGAAATTCAGAATATGAGCATAATGAATAAGCATCAAGATTTTTTAAAATAAA
>NW_015732568.1:0-335 GCF_001515625.1 Sinocyclocheilus rhinocerous
AACCAACTCTGAGCAACACAGCATCCTGACAGCTTTTATCTCAAACAAACATGGAAATGAAGAGTCTTAACTGCAAATGGAAACTGTTCTCTTACCTGTCAGTACACACACAGCTGCCTGTCCCATTTTGACTTTAAAGAAATGTCACAAACTTAAACATATTCTACATGTCAATCATTCACCTGCTCAGAAACCTTTCCATCTATTTCATATATCTAAATCCATCACCCTCACAAAAGATCCTCTCTCCTGCTCCAAATCAGAGAAAACCACAAGTAATTGGATCTATAACTATTTGTTCCCTCCAGTAAAGTGGGAGCCATAACTATGCGATG
>NW_015732569.1:0-335 GCF_001515625.1 Sinocyclocheilus rhinocerous
AGAATTATGTTTGCTAAAAGCATCTTAAATATGAAAAACCGTTTGTAATAGTTTCAATGTAGCTGTCATCAGAAGGAAGTAATGTATGCAGAAATGAATGAACCTTGTTCTTACCTTGCCTTGCGTCGATCAGAAAAGGATAAGGGAACAGAAACAGGCAGATCATTCTTATGTCTGTAAAAAATGTTTTAAACGAGAGTCTATCGAACATTTTTGACCTGAAATACTGGACGAGCGCCTTGTACATTTACATAAGAAACTGGAAGTTGACGTGTTGAAATGAGAAGAGTGTTGCTGAAGAGGTGCAGTTGCATTCTTGATGTATTCAAGATGGC
>NW_015732570.1:0-335 GCF_001515625.1 Sinocyclocheilus rhinocerous
AACCATTAATAAACTATCATTTAATATTTTAACGCTGAGGTCAACACCCTTTTTGTGTCATGTGATTTAAAAGAAGGCTTCAGAGTGTTTTATTGCTATTGTGAGACGTGAGAAAATGTGGCCTTTAGTCAGAATAGTGACAAAGATCAACAGCAATCTTTTAAGGAAATTGTACTGTAAACATGCCTCATGTTCAAACAAGATGAAAAGGCAGCATTACCAATTTTATTCTTAGAAATATTTTAAAAGATCTGTTTAGTTTTAATTTAGCCTTCTTATTTGAATTTAGCCTATACTTAAATCTACATGGGACCACCATTGACTGAAGTGTGGCC
>NW_015732571.1:0-335 GCF_001515625.1 Sinocyclocheilus rhinocerous
AATAAATAAATAAAATACAGAAATCATTGAGAAGGAAAACATTTATTTCATTTCAGTTTACATCTTATTTTTAGTAAGTTAAAATAAAAGGACTTTGATAGCACAATAATATATGCACACCATGGTATATATAAAAATATTTTGCTTAGTTTACCTGGTGAACCATTTTTGTTAGTGTAAAACCAAACTACCTCAGTTGTAGTAATCATAAGTGTGGTGTTTTGGCGGAAACTATTGTAACCAAGGAAAATTTGTATGGGTGAGAGGGGAGAAAGAAAGCGAGACAACCAATTTATAAATTGGTGGTGTGTGTTTGCGTGCGTGCGTGCGTGAGA
>NW_015732572.1:0-335 GCF_001515625.1 Sinocyclocheilus rhinocerous
GCCTTGGTGAACATTTACATGCTTTGCAGCAATTGGAATTGTCCAGTATATATGATAAAATGTAATAAAGTATGTATTTCAAATAAAAGTTTACATGACTTTTAAAAATACAATTGATATATTAATATGCCTGCTGTCTTGTTCGTATTGCTAGAAATTATTTAAAGAAATATGACACATACACAATCAGAATTGGAACAGATTCCAATATTAATTGGATTTTTGATGCATATTGGTGGTGGGTTGTTTCCGACGGATGTGTTTTACCTCTAGCAGTTCGTCTCCACTATAGATTTTTCCCGATCGCCCGACGGGTCCCTCAGGAAGCACTGAGC
>NW_015732573.1:0-334 GCF_001515625.1 Sinocyclocheilus rhinocerous
ATATATATATATATATATATAAGTTGAAAAAATTAATTTAATATTTTAGTATTTTGTAAGAAATAAAATATTAAATAAAAATGATTAATGGAAGCTAGATAGATAGATAGATAGATAGATAGATAGAATGTTGTTTTGTACTTAACCAAAGTACAAGCAAAACTCAACTCTTAGGTCTGTCCATTAGAAGTGCAAAATGGTCATTTCTTGCATGAGTAACATCAAGCATCGCTCCAGCTCTAATATGCAAGCCAAATGACTCTCTTTAAATGCAGCCCCTTGAAAATAACAAGACACCGCGATAAACATTGTTCTCTTCTAGAGCCTTTGAATG
>NW_015732574.1:0-335 GCF_001515625.1 Sinocyclocheilus rhinocerous
AGAAGAAAAATATAGTGATGTGAGTAGTTGAGTGATGTAAGTTTGGGTTTGGATTGACAAAACCCAGAGGACTAATGTACAAGCGCAGCCGTCTCTCCTCCCTCCCGTCTCTCTGTACTTTAATGCACTACAGCTCACGCTCTTAATGTTATGAACGTGTATTTGTGGCATCTGGACGGTTCTGCTGGCAGATTCATGTCCAGTACAAACACATTCAGACACTGAACAGACATGAGTAACATGAACGAGGAAAGAACACAGATCAATGATTAGAAGAGAAACACACACAAAAACCTTTGATCAGAGATGTGAAGATCAGTTAACAGAGCCTGTCT
>NW_015732575.1:0-335 GCF_001515625.1 Sinocyclocheilus rhinocerous
GAATTACGAAAAAATGTAATGATAGCAATTAAGTCTTGAAAATGCAAATTTTATAGTCAAGGACGATTACCTCATTTATAGGATGTGTTGGAGAGATGCCAGCGCCGAGGAATACAGATCCCGGTTGCTCTATGTTACATCATGACGGATGTTTACCGTGAGATTGTGCACCTACAGACGCAGCTAACAAGCACAACACGCAACTCTCACAATCATTCCTTACAGCACCTGCTTGAATTAATACTAATTGACAACTCAGTCATTTTATCAAAAGAAATTTACGACAAAAATATTCCTAGACTATGATGACCCAAGGGGGCATAACAAAACAAAAT
>NW_015732576.1:0-335 GCF_001515625.1 Sinocyclocheilus rhinocerous
AACTCCAAAATAAAAGACATGAAAACATGAACAAGAAACAAAACAAAACCCCACATTACACACCTTCATATTTTAAATGTCTTCATGTTTCAGCTTCTTGTTCTTTCGCTTATTACAAAACACAATTGGTTACGTCTAGATTGCAAAGGAAATTAATTCTTCTTATCTAACTTGCAAATCTTACTCAAAACAAAACAGCACTTCCTCAGGCCAAGAAATGTCCACTGGTCAGCTATTCTCTTATGAACATGTTTTTTTCTTTTTCTGCATTTCTTCGTCTTTCATCTTCTTTTTCTTCTGCTAGTTTTTCAAAACACATTGGTTGTGTCTCGCCT
>NW_015732577.1:0-335 GCF_001515625.1 Sinocyclocheilus rhinocerous
GTAACGTGAGTATTTGTAATTCGTTACTTCACACCCCTGCCTACTAGTCCATTTTTTCCATAGATGTTTTTTTAGTGTTATGTGTAGGGGTAGTGTTTTATTCAACATACTGTGTGTATTTAAATTCATCCTCTTTAAAGCTGCTGCTGTTTTTATTTTTCAGCGTTATATCCTATGAGTGTTTTGTTTTGATGGCGTGTATAGTATAAAAACGTATATCGGAGACCCCTCCATTGATTTTCATTCCATCCTATTTGGATTGACTGAATGAATGAAGAAGTATTATTTATATATTATTTATATTTATAAAATCTTTATCATTATTATTATTTAGA
>NW_015732578.1:0-335 GCF_001515625.1 Sinocyclocheilus rhinocerous
CTTTTAAGCTTCCTGGTCGTTACGTCACCCCGCCCGTGACGTCTCACCCTTTCATTGGACTGAATACACATGTGATTCAGAGCGTGGTCACGCTGAAGGTGTTCCCGAAGCGTTTCAACGCAGCTCGAGTTCCTGAAGGGGAATCCCTATTACTAATGTACAGATTGCCAGTATGTCTGTAACAATGCAATTAAGATGAGCAGATACAGTTGGTACTCTTGGAATGCTGCTCAGCCAATCAAAGTGTAGAACAAAAACTAGATGTTGCATAAAATTATATAACGTACAATTGCATTTTATTATGTCAAAAATATGTAATTTACACAACAAACAAA
>NW_015732579.1:0-335 GCF_001515625.1 Sinocyclocheilus rhinocerous
AAGTATCTAGTAATTAATTACTTTTTAGAGTAACTTACCCAATACAATAAGTAGCCTGAATGTAACAAGGACACCGTAAAATTAAGTGTTTAATAATTGTGAGTGTAATGTTATTCAATATATGATGAGACGCACGCTCATTTTAACTCCGTGAATTTGTGACTCACTACAGTTAATTTATATTCTAATTTTTCCTCTTTTCCTCTCTGGTCTTCAGTAACCCTGTAGCTCAGTAAAAAGCACATGCCCCGGCCTCAAATCCTCACACGCACCTCGGGCGCTTCTGTAAATCTAACTGTGCGTTCACACCGCCGGCGGCGAGAGCGTCAAAAGAT
>NW_015732580.1:0-335 GCF_001515625.1 Sinocyclocheilus rhinocerous
GTAAGAATCTAGCTCACCTATCATCCCAATGACCAGAACAACACACAGACCAAACACCAGAGAACTAGTCTGAATGGGAACAAAATCTAAATGACAAAAGGAAAATTAACAACTGTTAAATGAAATGAATCATCAATTGGTAAATATGATCACAATGTTCTAGGAGACTAATGAAATACTGAATAAAAATAAATAAATAAATAAACATCTGTGGTTTATATACAATATCGGTTCACATATATTTTTGATATTTTATAGCAATTAAAAAAAACTACAGTATTTTTTTTCACCAAAATCTAGGCAGCTGAAAGAGACCAGCTCGTGTTTAAACACTA
>NW_015732581.1:0-335 GCF_001515625.1 Sinocyclocheilus rhinocerous
AAACTCTTAAAAGAGAGCACTTTTCCAAAGAAGAACAAGAAGCAGAAGAAGAAGAAGAAGCAGTTGCAAAAGAAGTAGAAAAAATACAAGTAGAAGCAGAAGAAGAATTGAAAAATTTTTTTGAAAAGGAGCAGAAGAAGCAGAATAATTGAAAAAAGTTTTCTAATTGAAAAAGCGTACTTTTCCAAAATTAAAACTCTTAAAAGAGAGGACTTTTTCAAACAAGAAGAAGAAGAAGAAGAAGCAGTTGCAAAATAAGTAGAAGAAAAAAATACAAATAGAAGCAGAATAAGAATTGAAAAAAAGCTTTCTAATTGAAAAAGTGTACTTTTTCC
>NW_015732582.1:0-335 GCF_001515625.1 Sinocyclocheilus rhinocerous
CCCTCTGCCTTTAGTGCCAACAATTTATAGACATGACTCATCTCCCTATCAGGTTATTTAAATGTCAGGTGATTGCCAAGACCGCTGTTACTGATGTAACATGGACTGCATTTTAGTCATCTGTAATAAGCTTGAAACTTTTGAACAATGTTGACTGCAAATGTGACAGTAAAACAATAACTGATAAAGCACTTCACACTCAAACAGTGACAATATTTCAAACCTCTCGTGAGTCAGCATGAGCACAATATTCAGACAAACATAATCACACCACAACAGATATTATTATTAGAACCACAAGATGAGCCCTGCCCATGATTACTGACATCATCACA
>NW_015732583.1:0-334 GCF_001515625.1 Sinocyclocheilus rhinocerous
GCATTTATCCCATCCAAGTGCACACACACAGCAGTGAGTAGTGAAACACACAGCCAGAGCCGTGGACAGTCATTTTTGCTGCGGTGCCCAGGGAGCAGTTGGGATTCGGTGCCTTGCTCAAGGGCACCTCAGTCGTATTGAGGGTGGAAGAGGACGCTGGTCAATAACTCCCCCCTCTTACAATTCTTGCTGGTACTGAGACTCAAACCCTGCGACCTTCGGGTTACAAGTCATACTCTCTAACCATTATGCCACGACTGCCCCATATAACACCAACAAAAAATAATACAAAAAAAAAAAAAACTGAATCACTGAGTTGGAAAAAGGATCACCC
>NW_015732584.1:0-335 GCF_001515625.1 Sinocyclocheilus rhinocerous
AAGTCATGTATTGATGTTCCCTTATTCCCTGTGCTGTTCACAGTGGCCTTCAAACTGAACATGTTCACTCCCTTTAAATTGGAATTTCACATAAATGGCACAATACCCTGTGACACCTTTAGCAACCACATAGCAGTGTGCCTAAAACGACTGAACACCACTTAGCAACCTCTTGGCTACCACCTGAGTGACAGTAAGTTTTGCATAGGCAAACCCTACTCAAAAAAATAGTTCCTTATTAATGCAAATGCTTTTTTCTTTGTCAAAACAATCCTAAATTCCCAAATCAGTCATTATTTCCAAATAGTCCTCTTTTAGGTTATGTACTTTTTTTT
>NW_015732585.1:0-335 GCF_001515625.1 Sinocyclocheilus rhinocerous
AAAAAATACAGTTTGTTGTTAGCTGGGATATATCAGCCAAAGCTTAATAAGAGCGCTCTCACTTCTCTGAGAAAGCTCAGACATTCCATGGGTATAAAAACAATGTCCCTGTGCCACTGACTCACAGTAGAAACTTGATCTTGATCCATTGGAGTAAAACACATCTTATTAAGCTCAGGTAATGGTTTTTGGTGTATATTTGAGAAATATTAATACATCTCCTTTTGAGATATTCAAAAAACAAATCTGGCACCATTTTTTTAAATCTCATCATTGAGATTATGATTATGTTTTTTATGTCAATGCACTGTTTTATTGTTGTACGTACTAGTACT
>NW_015732586.1:0-335 GCF_001515625.1 Sinocyclocheilus rhinocerous
CTTGTTTTCTAGTATAAATATCTACAAATTCTTGAATCAGGATGCGTTTACTTGACAAGAAAAATTACTTAAGATATTATGTCTTGTTTCCTGAAAATATTATCCAAATTTTGTTAGTTTTTGCTTAAAACAAGTGAAAATATCTATCAATGGGGTAAGAAAAATAACCTTAATTCGAAGGCTAAACCAGATTAATTTTCTTACCCCACTGGCAGATATTTTTGCTTGTATTAAGCAAAAACTAACAAAATTTGGATAATATTTTCAGGAAACAAGACATAATATCTTAAGTAATTTTACTTGTCAAGTAAATGCATCCTGATTCAAGAATTTGT
>NW_015732587.1:0-335 GCF_001515625.1 Sinocyclocheilus rhinocerous
ATACCCAAATCAGAACAAAACAATCATAAATTTAAGATAAAAAAACTTCACAGAACTTTTGCTGGTGTTATGAAAATTAGAATTTTTGAAAATGTACAATATGTTTATCAATTAATCAGTAAGACAATAATCAATATTCAGTAATCAATAATCATTAGAGACCTAGTTATTAGAATGAATACATGTGTAAATCAACAGGATGAACAGGTTCTTCTATGCAACAGTTTTAAGGGGCATTTTGTGTAAGAGGTTGAATAAGGACTGAAAGTCCTTGAGTTATCAATATACATCAGTTATGCTAGTGGCGTGATGGGGCCAATCCTAAGACAATTCTG
>NW_015732588.1:0-335 GCF_001515625.1 Sinocyclocheilus rhinocerous
AAGGCAAGTTTATTTATAAAGCACTTTTCATACACAACGGTAACTCAAAGTGCTTTACATGAAAAGGAATTAAAATAAGCATAAAAATAAATTAAATTTGTGGTGGAATATGAGCACTTGTTATGATTTGATTCGCCACCATTTTTTATTATTTTATAATTTTATGGTACTTTCTTTGATTATTTGAATACGTAAGTATTTATTAACATCTATTTCATATTTACATATTTAATCAAAGCAAATTGAAATTTATTTTCTCATAGAATTACAAATTAGACCGTTGAATTGTGCAAATATGTGTCCCTGCAGCACAAAAGCAGTGTTAAGTCGCTGGG
>NW_015732589.1:0-335 GCF_001515625.1 Sinocyclocheilus rhinocerous
AAACAAACAAAAAAAAAAAACTATTCTAGTTATTCATTCAATTTTGAATAATAAAATTACATACATTTAACCCTAACCCTATTTATCACATTACTAGTTTTATTCATTAAATTACATGGCAAACTAATAAAATGTATACATTTTAATTGAAATAATATTAATATATAAATAACAATTTTAATGATTTGAAAGAAGTCTCTTATGCTCACCATGACTGTATTTATTTGATGAAAAATACCATAAAAACAGCAATATTATTGCAATCTGAAATAACTGTTTGCTATTTTAAAATATTTTAAAATGTAATTTATTCCTGGGATGGCAAAGCTGAATTT
>NW_015732590.1:0-335 GCF_001515625.1 Sinocyclocheilus rhinocerous
AGCGGCATTTACGCACACACACCGGGGAAAAGAGATTCGCCTGTCCGGTGTGCAACAAGCGCTTCATGCGCAGCGACCATCTCAGTAAACACGTGAAAACACACAGCGCCGGCGAGTCCGGCTCCAACGGGGTTAAAAAGGGCAGCGATACCGACAGCGAACAGAGTGTACCGGGCAGCCCAGCCTGCCAGTCACCGGAAATGATCCACAACACAGAACCCGTCCAGAACGGCCCCTGAAAAGAGCAAGAGAACATGCGTTCTTAATGATAAAGGCTCTAAATAGAGCCGAAACATGACTTTTTATTCTCAAATTCCTTCGAAAACCAGTCTGGT
>NW_015732591.1:0-335 GCF_001515625.1 Sinocyclocheilus rhinocerous
AATTTGATAGCCACATAGATAGTAAAAATATCAAAATAAAAATTTTAAATAAATTAATAGGCCACTCTTTTATTAAGCAAGGACGTTAAATTAATCATATACACTAATGACAGTAAAGAATATTGTTGTTACAAAATATTTCTATTTCAAATAAATGCTTTTGAACATTCTTTGTATCATAGAATCATGAAAAATGCATCACAAATTCCCAAAAAATATTAAGCAGCATAACTGATTTCAACTATAATAATAATAACGTTACTTGATCATCATCAGATCAGCATTTTAGAATAATATAATATAATATAATATAACATAACATAATATAATATATC
>NW_015732592.1:0-335 GCF_001515625.1 Sinocyclocheilus rhinocerous
AAGTGTGCAATTAATCGCGATTAATCACAGAAAAAGGGTGTGATTCATTAGATTAAAAAATTTTAGATTTTTAAAAAAAAAATTTTTTAGTTTGAGCATTCTTCAAAATATCTTTTAAATTACACAGAAGAAAATGTCATACAGGCTTGAAACAACATGTAGGTGAATAAATGACAATTTTAATTTTTGGGTGAACTATCCCATAAAGTATTAGATGTAATGGTTGCCAAACCAGTTTTTGTAAGGCTTACCTTATCTACGTTGGCACGGGTTTTGGCAGAAGTCTCGACGTAGCTGACTGCCCACTGATCTGCTCTGGCCTTGGCCTCCTCCAC
>NW_015732593.1:0-335 GCF_001515625.1 Sinocyclocheilus rhinocerous
ATGTATAATATGTATTTACAAAATAACATATTTAGTCAAATGGTAAAGTTTTAGGTCAGTTACATACATTATGTTGTTTTTAGAGTAAATCAGTCTGGTTAAATATGGTTTCATGCTGTCACCCTCATCGAGGTCCTTACTGAAATCCATTTCTGCCTAAAGAAACTGCAACATTTTATCTCACAATTGCAACTTCATTTCCCACAACTGACTTTAGATTTTATAAAAGGTTTTTATATTTCTCAGACTTTATATCTCACAATTGTGACATTTCTCATAATTACAATTTTTAGATTTTAAGCCGCCTTTCCACTGCCTCTGACATTTGCATACGA
>NW_015732594.1:0-335 GCF_001515625.1 Sinocyclocheilus rhinocerous
AAAAAAAAATCAGGATGCCAGCCCTGTCCTTTCTAGTATGCCACAGTCCTGATTATCCTCTGGTTTAGGGCTGGGAAGAGAGGCTTATAAATTAGCATACACAATTATTAACCATAATAGCAGCTATGTCTTACATAATTCTGGCCAATATGGGACATGACAATTTTTAGTTAGTGTAGAAAAGTAAATGGAAAAGGAATGATTGCAAAGGAATGATCGGATGTCCTTTTGAATATATGTAGTTAATAGATGTCATATAGATGATAGCTGTCATCTAAAGCACTGGCTCTAAACTGGTTTTGCTTCAGGACTCATATTTTGTATTGGACATTGAG
>NW_015732595.1:0-335 GCF_001515625.1 Sinocyclocheilus rhinocerous
ACAAAATGTGATTATTTTAAAGGGGGTGATTCTTTTCTATACCCAATGTATGTGAGGCAAGCAGTGTGTCTGAATCCTCACATGGCATTGTAAAGTGTCCATCGAACGAGCCAAAGTATTAGGTGTTGATTCAGCAGTGGCCTAGGAACTTATACTGATACCTAAAGCCAGGCCTGGTACTTTTGAAATGCTATAATAACAATTTATATGTACATTTGATGTATATAAAACCTAGTGCTTTACTGTTATATAAACTACATTTCCCTACAGCTATGGGTCATGCCTGTGCAGCTCTCTCAGCACTACTGGCAGGGATCTCCGAAATCCACAGGAAG
>NW_015732596.1:0-335 GCF_001515625.1 Sinocyclocheilus rhinocerous
TTCACACATCTTTGGATTGTGAGGGAAACCAGATCTGAAGGAAAGGCTTTCTGACTCAGCTGGGACTCGGACCGGGGACCTTCTTGCTGTGAAGAGACAGTGCTTCCCACTGAGCCACTTGTGCTGCCCCTTAACTACAGAAAAATATAACATAAATAAATAATTAAACAAATATTGCAGAGCTTTTTTCATGTTGTATGGAAAAAATAAAATATAACAAAAACATTTACAGGTACAAACCTCTGTTTGGATAGATACAACATACACAGCAAAATCCTCAGTGAACACTACTCAGTGTTTATATGAGTCCAATCTACACAATGTTAAAAGAAACA
>NW_015732597.1:0-335 GCF_001515625.1 Sinocyclocheilus rhinocerous
AAAGAAGAAAGCTCATGTTTATGGGATCTGTTTTGCATTCGCCCAGTGTGTCA
Source organism: Sinocyclocheilus rhinocerous (assembly GCF_001515625.1). Lineage (NCBI taxonomy): Eukaryota > Metazoa > Chordata > Actinopteri > Cypriniformes > Cyprinidae > Sinocyclocheilus > Sinocyclocheilus rhinocerous. Next base: position 54 of record NW_015732597.1, read on the forward strand.
TTTTCATGGCCTTCGCTGCCTCTTTTAGATACGGCGGCTATCTGGTCAGTAATGAGGGGCTTCCATATATGATGGTGTTCAGGTTAGTTAATGTCTGTATTAATGCATATAAATGCATGCAGTATTCACAGCTAAGCATCAGTTATAAGCATGCATAATTCACTAAAGGGAATTGTTTGAAATATACCAGTCGATCAAGTAATGAGTGTCATGAATAGATGCTGTGTGTGTTTATTCCTCAGAGTCATTTCAGCTCTGGTGACCAGTGCCACTGCACTTGGC
>NW_015732598.1:0-335 GCF_001515625.1 Sinocyclocheilus rhinocerous
ATTCAAAGCCAAGTTGCAACTGTGGGGACAGCGAGTGCCAAAGGGCACATTTGACATGTTTTCAACATTGTCCAGACATTTGGGAAATAAAGAAACTGGGCCTTCTCTCTCCCAGCTGATCTGCGATCACATTGCTTTGCTGTCAGCTGAGTTTGAGCACCAGTTCCCAAATGCAAGTGATCCAAGAATTGATAAGGAACAGGTCCGTTACCCATTTGCAAACGTACCCCGCGAATCATCCATACCACTGCATGAAGAACATCAGCTCATTGAGATCACAAATTATGGCGGGCTGAAAAGTATGTTTCAGACATCCTCCCTTGCAGGCTTCTGGA
>NW_015732599.1:0-335 GCF_001515625.1 Sinocyclocheilus rhinocerous
CTCAGATCATCCTGCTCGTACACCTGCGGAGCACAAGAGCAGAAGAAACTTTTAACACGGTTTGGAAAATGTCACTGCGATATTGAGAACGCCTGACCTTCAGATCCGTGGCAAACAATTAGTGTGTTTATTGCATGGATATCCCAGTGCTGTCTGTAGTTATCCAGAGCTTTGAGCTCCAGCTATAACATCAGATGGCCGTATGAAACACTCACTCATCAATCGAGCCGCTGTTAGCAGCGACGTTCACATCGGGACGACGGCAGCAGGGTTTAAATTGGGCCGGGGTCGTCTGGGGCTGAGCCCCGGCACATAGACTCCAGGGCTCGACATTA
>NW_015732600.1:0-335 GCF_001515625.1 Sinocyclocheilus rhinocerous
ACTAAGCACTATTACTTACTAATTCATTAATCAGAGTTTCTTGTTTACTAGGATGTTAATAGTGCATTACTCGTCTTGTTCAAGGAAAGGAAATGAATAAAGGTAAGGATGTGATGTGTGGCCAAGTATGGTGTACCATACTACTTTTTTATGTTAATGTTTTAAGAACATTATTAAAAACAACTTGACTTTGAACAAGCATTCTGTTAATATTACTTAAAGAATGTTTGTTTATAACTTTGAGAGAACCTTGCCAGAACATTAGCCAAAATTCTGAGAACATTCCCTGTTAGATGATTTTGATTTGATGAAAATAAAACTTTTTTTTTTCTTTT
>NW_015732601.1:0-335 GCF_001515625.1 Sinocyclocheilus rhinocerous
CAAATTGATGTGGCATGGTCAGTGTGAGGTGACAATGGCACATAACAAGTTTGGTGTCAATATGTCAAAGTTTTGCAGAGAAACAGCCTCAGACGCAGTTTGGCATCATTCCAGAAAATTCGTTGATGCGTTAAACGATAACCGTTTCGTATATCCACACAAAATCCATAACTTTTCGCCAGCATTGTCTGAAGATGATCTGAGTCAAATTTGGTTAAAATCAGACCAACGGTCTAGGATGAGTTCGAGAAAGTAGGATTTCAACATAAATCAAAATGGCGGACAGGAAGTTCGGTCAATTATGGGATAATTGGTATTGATGTTCTTATCCAAGG
>NW_015732602.1:0-335 GCF_001515625.1 Sinocyclocheilus rhinocerous
GCAGGACCTGTGGCTGGACGCGCACTATCGCGAGGCGGAGCGCCTGCGGGGGAGGCCGCTGGGCCCGGTGGAGAAGTACCGCATCCGGAAGAAGTTTCCCCTTCCTCGGACCATCTGGGACGGAGAGCAGAAGACGCACTGCTTTAAGGTGAGACACACGGGAAGCATGCCAAACTTAATTGCGCACTCTCAGGAGAATCTGTGAGTGGGGCCCACTGTTGCGGAGTAACTACACTCTAAAAAATGCTGGGTTATTAAAAACTTGGGTTATTTGGCAACCCAGCGCTGGATAAATATTGCACAGAACACATGCTGGGTTATTTTGACCCAGCTGG
>NW_015732603.1:0-335 GCF_001515625.1 Sinocyclocheilus rhinocerous
TCTGGGCTAAAAATGCATATTTTGGCGGATGTCCTATATTAGGATTTTTCATTCAAGCTCTGGTTTTCACTTTTGATTGACAGGACCTTGATATGGAAATGTTTCCCATTGTCATTCCGAATATGTCAGTTAGTTTGGTGAATAATATAATAACAGTAATATTATTTTAATATAATAAAATGAATATTAATAATTTTATATTACTATCCTGTACCGTTTTTAATATTGGTCTTGTATGGTTAATTAAAATAAATAAGTTGTCAATGTGATGAGTAAATGAGTAATGGATGAGTAATGACTACATTAATAATAATGTAATAAATTCATGTTAATAA
>NW_015732604.1:0-335 GCF_001515625.1 Sinocyclocheilus rhinocerous
ATAGCGATCATAGAGGACATGCTCCTGCTGAGCTGCAGAAAATATCAAATTAACCAAATGACTCACTGAAATGAAGCAAGTTCAACCTGATTCGTTTACTGTAAGTGATGCTTCATTTTGAAAAAATAAGGCCCAAATCTGCATCTTACCTTCAGTTCAAAATTGCTATGTTTAATTTTATCAAATCTAACACACACACACACACACACAAAGTTTCCAACAACTTTTCTATTGGAAATGATGTCATGTCATATCCTGCAGACTAATCAAAAAAACATTAAAAGTAACTTTCTGGTAATGGTTCCTGTCTTTACTCATTCCAGACCAAATGAACA
>NW_015732605.1:0-335 GCF_001515625.1 Sinocyclocheilus rhinocerous
ATATATGAGATATGATATATGAGATATATGATATGATATATGATAAATGATGATATATGATATATGATATGATAAATGATATATGATATGATAAATGATATATGAGATATATGAGATATATGATATGATATATGATATATGATAAATTATATATGATAAATGATGATATATGATATATGATATGATAAATTATATATGATATGATATATGATATATGATATGATATATGATATGATAAATGATATATGATATGATCAATTGTATGATATATGATATATGATATATGAGATATGATATATGATAAATGATATATGATAAATGATAAATGATAAATG
>NW_015732606.1:0-335 GCF_001515625.1 Sinocyclocheilus rhinocerous
ATAGTTCTAAGGCCTCCTTAATTCTCCAACAATATCTACATATATGATCAACAATTGTCTCATTAGGCATTCTGTTATGCATCCTTGTGCATTGAAGAGCTCTTGATTAATCGTCCAGCTTTCTGCAAGTTTGAGAGAGTTTGCGTGATATCATCACAAAAATCATATTCTCCATCTAGATCAAGGCAGGGTTGAGACATTCTTCTCAGACCTTTTAAATTCTTGTGAAATGATAATCCATCTCTCGTTTTTTGGGTTTGAAACTACCTGGACATTCCAAAGACGTTCCTCAGGCTGTAGCAGCAGATGATTTCCTTCAGCGTTTTCCGCATCTC
>NW_015732607.1:0-335 GCF_001515625.1 Sinocyclocheilus rhinocerous
AATATTGTATTGCATTACTTTTAAAAGTAACTTTCCCCAACACTGTTTATACTAATATGGAGTGTTCTGTACCTGGTAGAGTGAGCGTGCACCGGTCTGAGACGTGGGTCTGGTGTTCAGAATGAATCCTCGCAGCAGCGGTTGTGGATATGTGGCCAGCTGCGCTAAAATCCCCGTAAGCAGCAGGTTGACTTCAATGGAGTTCTCCAGCATGTTCTCCAGACGGGACAGCAGGACGCTGATGAACGGCCCTGAGGAACCACAGATGCTTTAGACTGCTCTGATTGTTTGATCCAAACCCCGCTCTGATTCCACCCAAATTTGGCTCTGAACAT
>NW_015732608.1:0-335 GCF_001515625.1 Sinocyclocheilus rhinocerous
AAAAAAAAACTAAATCAAACCAAATAAATAAGCAAACCAAACCAACTTGCCAAACAAGCAAAGAAACAAATGACCACAGTATCATGTCTAAACACCATCAAGAGTTCTAGTGAAAATGCTTCTATAAGCATAAATTTATGAACTCTTAGTCTTTGGTTTGTCAGCTTTGATGACAGCAGCACATGACATGAACAAAACCTGATAATCCATAACCCAGCATGATTCAAGAATTAACAAAATATCAACTTGAGCTTCAGTAGAAAAATATTAGAAATCTCAACAGCTTTTTTTTTTTTTTTGCAAGTATGACACCATTTTAAATGCCTCGTTGCCAC
>NW_015732609.1:0-335 GCF_001515625.1 Sinocyclocheilus rhinocerous
ATCTCTTTTAAATAAAAAAAATAAATATGTTTATATTTAATTATAATATTTTTTTTTTTTTTTCTTTGGATGGCAGTAGTGGCTAAATTTCCAGACACTTAATGACATATCAATCATCGATGGCATATGCAGCTACAGTATTTTGGCAAATTTGTAACTCCGTGTGTCACCCAACAAAAATGTAAATATTTCAGATTAATTCAACCTACAGAAATGCCAATTTCCTATATCACAACAACTCAAAATATCCAGTTGATGTGGGCGAGGACCGCGCACGTTCTTGAGCTGCCGTATTAGCCCACGCTATGCTAATGCAGTCATCCCTCACGCTTCCT
>NW_015732610.1:0-335 GCF_001515625.1 Sinocyclocheilus rhinocerous
ATTACTGTGCTCACATCAACAAAACACATGGATCTTAAAATACAGTACACCTGACAGATCTGTGTACTAGACATCGTGTCTTCACAGACACTGTGTACTAGAGATATCTTTAAGATTCCGTGCTTATGGAAAATAAAGTCAAGACCGAAAGATCTCTCTCTCTCGATCTGATTCAATCATTCACACATATACATATCCGACATAAACTGCAAGACATGCTGAGAAAGTATAGCTTGTGAAATTATTTTTACATTTAAGTTAGCAAACTTGACATCGCTACTTTATTTTCAACCTCTTAACATTTGTTAACACAAAAACCATATCAATATGTGTGT
>NW_015732611.1:0-335 GCF_001515625.1 Sinocyclocheilus rhinocerous
ATTACTATTATATGGAAAAGAACTTGAGTTATAAGACCTTATCCATAATTAAAGAAGTCCTTGCCCACCAGGGATAACATTTCATCTTCATTGTGCATTGCTTCAAAATATATTTGCATGTATATTAATCAGCCAACTTTATGCACGTAAAAGAAACTCAGCAGCAAGATACATATCTGCAGTCAAAAGCATGCAAACAGATTACACCGGAAAATTTCCAAGAAAGCCAGCCCTGATTTATCAGACACTATATTTTTTTGTTTGTACAGTTGTTACTCTGTAGCGCGTGTATTACCGTGAGCAGATGACGCTTCCTTTCCCGCAGCGCTCTTGTG
>NW_015732612.1:0-335 GCF_001515625.1 Sinocyclocheilus rhinocerous
ATTTACATTTATATATTCAGATTTACTTCTATATATTCAGATTTTACATAATTATTTCCTGTTTGGCGCCTCATAAATACATTATTTATATATAGTATTTATAATAAAAATATTAAAGTAATATTTCACAACATTACTGTTTTTATTTTTGATCAAATAAAGGCATCCTTGGTGGGAGACTTCTTTCGCAAACATTACCAAAAAAATCATACCAAACACAAACCTTGAATGGTATTGTGTATTACATATTCGGTACTCAACAAAAGGCCACAAATCAAGTAAACATTAGCTTCTGTTAAGAAGAGAAAGTGATTGTTTTTTTGTGTGTGTGTGTG
>NW_015732613.1:0-335 GCF_001515625.1 Sinocyclocheilus rhinocerous
ATTACAAAAATAAAGATAAAAATCGCCTTGACAAAAGGGCACTTCGAGCATCAAGGGGAAAAGGGGCAGGTGCTCAAGCACCCACCGCACACCCCTCACGGGCCTGATTTTCTGCCCCATATCTTGAATCATGTGATCATTCTAAATGCATTTTAATAGACTGATTCATGCAGGGAAAGAACGCACTATAAATGCGCACGCGCACTAATCTATCCTGCTAGACTTCATCATCTAACGCAGGGCTATTCAATTGGTGGCCCGCCATTCATCTTCATCCGGCCCGAGGGGACAGTACGCGCAGGTCGCACATTACACCTTGAATTGTTTTTGCACTA
>NW_015732614.1:0-335 GCF_001515625.1 Sinocyclocheilus rhinocerous
TTTACAGTATATTCAACTAGAAACCAGTTATTTGAAATTGTAATAATATTTCACAATATTACTAGATTTTTAGTGGTAAATATAAACATTAAAAAAACTAACTTTTGAATGGTAGTGTATTATTCTAAAATACAAACCAATGTTGACTGAATCCTCCCAATCTTCCAGAACTTCGGTCACGATGAGAACATAAACGTACGTTCTGTGTTTCCGATCTCGATTCTGTGTATAAAACAAAATGTTATTTAAAACAGTTAAGACAAGCAGCACAACACTTTAAATGCATAAGTTGAAATGCTTTTATAGAAAACCATTTCTTACCTCAAATATTCCTA
>NW_015732615.1:0-335 GCF_001515625.1 Sinocyclocheilus rhinocerous
ATCTTGACCTAACAGTATCAGACATATCTAACTGCTGACAGAACTGTATCCATACACTCTTATTTATTTTCTCTACTAAACTCTTTCACCTCTGAGCAGGCAAACCAAGACGACTCACGAGGGGCTTCCATCCCGCATTTCCTCAACCAAAACTCCAACACAGACAAATTGTCAGGCCTGACCTCATAGCTCACAGAAACAACATTCTCTTCTCTTCAACTTCAATGACTGTGATTGACCAATTAGAATCAAAGTATTCCAGAAAGCTGTATTATAATAAACATTCAGTTATTAGAGTGAAACAATACAGAGACAAAGAAAGAGAAAAGTGAGAG
>NW_015732616.1:0-335 GCF_001515625.1 Sinocyclocheilus rhinocerous
ATTTCATCAAAAATATCTTAACTTGTGTTCTGAAGATGAACGAAGCTCTTTGGAACGACATGAGGGTGAGTCATTAATGGCCGAATTTTCATTTCTCGGTGAACTATCCCTTTAATTCCTCTGGAAACATCACTTTGCACAAAGACGTTTATGTTAAAATTCCATGATTATTCAGGTAATAATGTTTTAAAAACTCATTCCAGAAACGCATTGCTCTTATTCGCTCACGTACTTACTGTCGGATCTCACAGCTGTGATCCAAGTGACTCCCAGGACGATCTTTCTTCACTAGAGAGGCTGTAAATCCCAAGTTCTGTCCATCAAAAAAAGGGAAG
>NW_015732617.1:0-335 GCF_001515625.1 Sinocyclocheilus rhinocerous
ATTTCATTTCAGTTTAAATTTATTTTACTTCAAGTAACTTTTTTTGTGGTTTTAGTTATCTATAATAACTCTGCTGTGTGTATTATGTACAATACATAATGTCCTTTTGCACTATGCAAATGTCATAAATATATGTCCCATTAAATGAATAATTTCACCCTTATTTGAAAATAAAAATTTTTATGTGGCAGTCTTACATAGAATCCAGTTTCACTTTCTAGCGGTTTGCTTTGGCTTAGATTTTGTTTGAAGACAGACAGAAAATGGCATTATTATGATATATTTGAGTTAGTTTTTCCAGCCTTTATTATGCAAGGTGAAATAAAATCCCTGCA
>NW_015732618.1:0-335 GCF_001515625.1 Sinocyclocheilus rhinocerous
ATTCATGAGATATTAATGCATGAAGTAATGCATAATTCACACATTGATTTATGCATGAATTCATGGTAATTCATGTACCCTTACCGTAAAGCTTTACCATAATTAGTAACTGTGACGAGTGGGGCGGGGCCAAGAGCCGTGGGAATGGAGCGAGGCTGGTGGACTAAGTGATAATGCGCGACACCTGCGCCACTCGTCACAGTAACTTACAATGTTTTTATTAAATTCATATTAAATTCTAAGTCAGTTGTATTAAAAAAAATATTTTATGGCATGACACCCATATATGGTACTTAAGTAAAAAGACAGGTTTTTATGCATAGTTAATAGATTAC
>NW_015732619.1:0-335 GCF_001515625.1 Sinocyclocheilus rhinocerous
TACCGTCGATAAATATCAATACCGTTTTATCGCCCAGGCCTAGCATGCAGCCCTCAGGCGATTCTCAACTAATCAGCATTGCTTCAAGTTCTTCCAAGTGATTATTTAAGTAAAAAGTTGGTAATAAAAATTAAGTAGTCACTTTCTCTTTGTCTGGTCATGATTATTGTTGAATTATTATTTATTAACTGACAGTAGCTATTGAGATGAATTATACATAATACTAATGCACTGACAGGCCTAATGCACTGACCTGATATTTATTTTAGTTAGTTATTCTTGTATTTATTACACACACACACACACATACACACATACATACATACATACATACA
>NW_015732620.1:0-335 GCF_001515625.1 Sinocyclocheilus rhinocerous
ATTTTTTTTTATTCTCAGAAAACACATAAACACATTCAAAAATGCATTTTGTGCTCAGGTCTAAATCCGGTATCTGGGGTTGGAGGTCAGACAGAGCAGAAGTAGTAAATGGATTTGAAGCCAAGGTAAGCAGATGACCAGCTGTTTGTGAGCTGCAGTACCATTAGGAATCACTGGAAGGACAAAAAAACTGCTCTTTTAGAGTTACAGAAACTCCAAAGTGAAAAGTGTAAATCTCTTTTTAGAGCAGTGAGATTCAGAATAAAGCAGTCTTTGTCCTGTGGGTGATAATACTGCTTTTGGCAGGTTTTTTCAGTGAACAATGTGAACGTTGT
>NW_015732621.1:0-335 GCF_001515625.1 Sinocyclocheilus rhinocerous
GCAATGCCCCACCTGAAGACATTGGAAGTTCTCAATGACTGCAATGAGAATCAAAAAATTCTGCAGAAGTTGCCAGATTGGTTAGTGTCCAGATGGAACCGCAAAGTGATGGAAGTCCGTGAAGCACATGCTGGTTACCCGCAATTCAAAGAGTTTTTAGACTTTCTATCAAAGGAAGCTGATCTCGCTTGCGATCCTATATCTTCAGTACAGGCACTTAGGAGTGTGGAGAGCGGGAAACCAAAACATTCAAGAAACCAAAACATTCAAGCAAAGACACTGTGCACAAACGTGGCACAAAGCACCATCTCATCATGCATCTTTTGTAAAAGAAC
>NW_015732622.1:0-335 GCF_001515625.1 Sinocyclocheilus rhinocerous
AATCTCTGGGTAGACAAGAAAACATTGACATCAGATGATGAAGAGTGCGTAAAAAAAGACAATCCCTATGATCAAGCTAAAGATGTACTTGAATGTAAAATGATGACAAAATTAAAAGGTAGCATTTGGCAACATGGCAAGGGTGATAAGAGAACATTTTTTAAATATTTGTTAAAAATGTCATATCTATGTTTGAGTATTGAAGGCATATTGTGCATATTGTACAATATTTTAAATCGAATTGAAGATTTGTGTGCAAAAATGTACAATATTTGTGTCAGATATTAATGATAAATATGTGACCCTGGACCACAAAACCAGTCTTAAGTGTCAAT
>NW_015732623.1:0-335 GCF_001515625.1 Sinocyclocheilus rhinocerous
ATGAATATTAATTGTCATTCTGTATTTCCCAATAATATGTCTTAGTAAGATGATATTTAAAATAAACAAATATATATATATATAGAGAGAGAGGGAGAGAATTAAGTTGTTTCAGTCCATTAAGTGTTCATCTTGAAATATTATTAGAAATATAAAAATTATTCTTATGTTTACTTTGATTTCACAGCAAAAAGATGTGCACCACAACTGTAAGGGGGACAGTTTTTACAATTATACTAAAAGGCCTTTTACTTGCTAAAAAATTATAAATTATCAATCAGACAACAGAAGGCTTGTAGTAGTTCTTAGTTTTGATCATGTTGGTAATTTAGAGG
>NW_015732624.1:0-335 GCF_001515625.1 Sinocyclocheilus rhinocerous
ACACTAATTGTTTGATATTTTAATCTACTGTTTGGTAAAACTGTGCTGGCATATTAAAGTTTTAATTGCTAACGTGCTGTTTATTGATGTCCATTTGCCTATTATATTATATTATATTATATTATATTATTTAACAGGGACAGTGCATATTAACAAACATTACTGTAAATACACTACAGTTTGCCAAAAGCCATTTTCATCTGTAGTCCGTAGACATGTTACACCCTAAAACATAATTCAAAATATAATAAAAAAATAAATAACATTTTTATAAACATGGAAAAAACGGCATCGTTGTTCTTTTTTCTTAAATAAAAAAAAAAAAAAAAAAAAAA
>NW_015732625.1:0-335 GCF_001515625.1 Sinocyclocheilus rhinocerous
GGTGGATTTTTACTATTATAGGCTGGTTGTTTTCACACACTGCGGACACACAACTGTGTTAAAACACCCTTATAAAAGTGATTTTTGCATTCTATAGCATCTTTAATATAAAAATTATGTAAATTTATATTAGATCGAATGGAAAAATACAGTAGTATATTTTTTCATTAAAATTAAGTTTTTGGAAGTAAAATCATATGAATGATCATGTTTTTAGCATGTTTAGTCAATATGATCAGTAGGGGAGAGCAGGGTGAGTTGAGCCAGTTATTACTTGCGTTGTGTTTAACGTGAGCACATGACAGTAATGGGTCCAACTTAAATATGTACATAAA
>NW_015732626.1:0-335 GCF_001515625.1 Sinocyclocheilus rhinocerous
TTTTTTTTAAAGCATTTCAGTTAAAATAAAGAAAGGCAGGCATTTGCATTGATGCAACAGTGCTAAATCAGTAACAGGAAACAACAAAAAAAGAATTTGAGACTACAGCTGAAGTGTTGCATTTCTATTCCAGAACAGTAAATATGCTTCTGAAACCTCTTTTTTGTCATTGATCATAGGAGTCCATAAATCCCGGAGCCTACATGAGGAAACAGACTTTGAAAAAGCAGCTTTTCATACTTGAATGCATCGACACAATGGCTTTTATTTCCACTCACATTTGTCAACTCAAGTTTCTTTTCACTGTAGCTTAAGACTACAATACAGAGACATTC
>NW_015732627.1:0-335 GCF_001515625.1 Sinocyclocheilus rhinocerous
ATGCAAGCCATTTAGGATTGAGGTTGCTTTCCCATAGTGTGTTTGAGAAGAGCACAGGACACAGTTTATGGATTTAGAAAAATCCTAAAGCTGTCATGGTGGGATGATATTGCTTCACCAGAGCTGAAATATCTGACATGCATTACTAAAATAAAATAAATAAATAAATACCTGCGGTTTGGATCAAGCCCAGCGCACTGCAAAGGAGATGTTGAATTATTGAGCAGCTGTGGAGGTTATTGGATGTAAACAGTGTTTGGCAGCTGAGCTGTAGCTGTCAGTTTAGCCGCTGGTTTCCTTCATTCAAACGTTGACATCTGGATTCTGTCCACACT
>NW_015732628.1:0-335 GCF_001515625.1 Sinocyclocheilus rhinocerous
TCCGACATGCTATCCGTTTGCATCAAAAAGAGGGCAAATTAGTCAAGCAAAGCTCTGTCCCCAACACTTGCTTTAAATGTAAATTCAAACCTTCTCTCAGAGTGAGGGGACTAATGTTATTACTGCAATTTCCTTGCAAATAAGAGGACATAAATTAATGCTTTTCTGTCCCTTTCCGAAGCAGATTCGATTGCTAAGCAACAAACCTAAAGTCATATTAGAATGCACTGCTTGTTTGCCACCTTTAGGATAACTCTGTAAATTATGCTTTATAAGCAGGCAGGCATGCGGTGTCTTAGTGAAAGGTTTAACACACTCCCTATGCTAACAGGAAA
>NW_015732629.1:0-335 GCF_001515625.1 Sinocyclocheilus rhinocerous
AGAAAACACGCATACACACACAAATCTCACGCATATGTGAATAGGTTCAGTAACTATTATGATTTATAGTGCGCTAAATCCAGAGTGCTAACAAGGCAACATTTGAACTATACAGATATACAACAATATATTATATACATAGCATTTGTTTGTGCTACAAATGATGCAGTACTGCATCATGTCACTGTATCCTACATAGGCTCTCAGTATGGGCTGAAATACACACACACGTTCAGCATAAATATACACACACACACATGCAGAGTCAGCACTCGGCCAGGCGTGTTACTCAATAGAGGCACTACGTCAATGTCGTCTCCACCCACCCTTTTACC
>NW_015732630.1:0-335 GCF_001515625.1 Sinocyclocheilus rhinocerous
ATGGCCTCTGTTGTGCTCATCTCTCCTTGAGCTTTGTGTGAACTTTGGTACTTAATTTGCATTGCAATGCTAACAGAAACTAAAATCTCCAGTGCTGACCAGAGTTGGGCAAAAATCAGAACGGACGAATTGGCTTATTTTTCAATGCCTGCATTGAAATTTGGATTGAATTAGCCACGTCCCACAGGAAGTGGAATGACAAGAGGAATTTACTGAATTGCAATTAATAGGCTGCATCCGAAATCGCATACTTCCCTACTAATAAAAACAGTATGTGAAAAGAGTGGTACTGTACAGTCAAACCAAAATGTATTCAGACACCTTCAACATTTCAC
>NW_015732631.1:0-335 GCF_001515625.1 Sinocyclocheilus rhinocerous
AGATTTTATCCAGACCTCATTTATAAACTAAACCCTGAAATATAATTTGGCTTATATTGAATTTACATATATAATCATTCTAAAACTCTAGATTGATTCAGCATCGGTCGCTCTGATGGATCAGAACTTTGGTTGAAGAAAATATGGCAATAAGCAAAGTCTTTGAAGAATTATCCAAAAGTATTTCAACAAAGTATTTCAACTTTGATGAGGTAAGTTGATTAAGAGCTTGAGGATTAGCTGTAGTATTTTCAAATGTAGATGTTTTATGGGTGAAGTTTCACAGCATCCTCATATTATGAAGTTAATAAGAATATTAAAAGCCGCTTTCGATC
>NW_015732632.1:0-335 GCF_001515625.1 Sinocyclocheilus rhinocerous
AGAGTTGAGTCTTTGAGGCAACACATCTAAAACAAAACAATAGTCAACCGTTGAGACCAGTTGTACTTCAATTCTCTCTTTATTACAAAATCTTGTATTGCTCAGGTTTACGCTGTACAAAGGACAGTATATCATACATTGCTGTATTTACAAAATACACGTCTGTATATCAAAGAGCTAAAAGGCAAATGACTTTAACCACCGCAAGCGTGTCATATAAGGCAAGAATACTGTATCAACAGTACAGAGAGCGACTGAAAGATCGATTCATACCCTGAAGAAGAAAAGCATCATGATTCAAAACATCAGCATGAAAATAAACATTTGCCATAGAA
>NW_015732633.1:0-335 GCF_001515625.1 Sinocyclocheilus rhinocerous
AATGAGAGCTGTCTGTGCTGCACTCAAAGTTCCTATGTAAGTAGTTAGTCTGGAATTGTGTTTTTTTTCTGATTTACTACAACCCTTTTGTTTGTGTATAATCCTAAATGAATATAATTGAATGCGTAGTGGTTGTTACGGTTTTCTTTTGCTTGTGTTAGGTACAGTCCAGCAGAAATTGCTTTTTGGGAGAATATACTACCACTATGAGTCCTGTTGTGTAGGCGACAAACATATTACAAGGAGATTCCAACATTCAGATGGGATGGCTTCTCCCTACTATTACCACACTCATAACAAAACTTGAGAAAACAAGAGCATCGCTGAGATTTTGC
>NW_015732634.1:0-335 GCF_001515625.1 Sinocyclocheilus rhinocerous
TGTGTGGAAGCGCATGACACACAGACAGAGAGAAAGGGCAGGCAGTACCTGAGCTGGGGAACTGAAAGGCACTGTGCTGCATTTGAGGGCTCATAACAGCCCCAAACTGTCCGCTCAGACTGCCCAGCATCCCCTGGTTAGCTAGACTCATCTGAGAGCCATGCATGGCGCTGTGGGAGAGGAGCTGGGGGGCGGGGAGGTTGGGAGAACCGGGGGAGAAAGGGCTGCTGGAGGGAGGCGGCGAGGCCAGTCCTGTACCGTAGTTGGGCGGATAGGGGAACTGCTGGGGGTTGGCCTGGGGGATCCGCGGGTTGCTCATGGCTCCGGGCATGCCT
>NW_015732635.1:0-335 GCF_001515625.1 Sinocyclocheilus rhinocerous
AGCAGAGCTGCTAAACAAAACCTGGTAACACATACACTCCTAAAAATAAAAGTTCTTTATTGGCTTTGATGGTTCGATGAAGAACCTTTAACATTTAACAATGATGCATTAACGAACCATTTTTTGGTTCCCCAAAAAACCTTTCAGTGAACAGTTTTTAAAGAAACATTTTTTCTTACTTTGGAACATTTAATAATCTAACCTTTGTGCACCATAAAGAACCTTTTGTAGAATGGAAAGATTCTTCATCGAACCATTAAAACCAGTATAGAACCTTTATTTATAAGAGTGCAAAAAGTTATACTCTTAAAAAATATAGGTTCCAAGAGTTTTTT
>NW_015732636.1:0-335 GCF_001515625.1 Sinocyclocheilus rhinocerous
TCACTGATAGTCTTATTAGATCAGACTTTTCACTGAACAGCTGAAAATGCTTACTGTTCCCCTTTGTTTGTGCTGCTGGCGTCTGATCGGTAAGTTATGAAGTTATTTCTGTCATTTATTCACATTTCAGAGTAATACGATTCTTATACACTTCAAATCTCTCTTGTTGGTTGTTTCAGTGATTGCAAATTCAAATGCATACAATGTATGTCACCTTTCATTTTGTTTGGTGTCTTTTCTGCAGTTAAATGTTACAAACTGATTTTAGGCTTTCTAAACCAACAAGAACTTTAATCAGTGTAAAATCAGTTTATTCTCCAGGTGTGTTTGGTGAG
>NW_015732637.1:0-335 GCF_001515625.1 Sinocyclocheilus rhinocerous
GTTCCCTATCTGTCGGTCACTACGAGTTATGTCGTGACGACATATTGGGGTCTCACTTGGGAGCACAATCATCTCTGAGTTTAAGAGAAAACGCCATTGAGAATTGGCTAGTGGATTTTGCATGCTGAGCCACTCCCCGTGGCTACGGGTATATAAGGCGACAACGTGCATCCACTCATTAGATTTTTGCTTCGGAGCCGAGTAGTTTATGTTAATCATTGCTACAAAGCCATTCATCTTTGAGTGCAACAAGAGGCTGTTCCTGGATGGTGTTATGGCGTGTTACAGCAGTGTCCCTGTCAGCAGCGATTCCCCTGGGCGCTTCAGCTAAAAGA
>NW_015732638.1:0-335 GCF_001515625.1 Sinocyclocheilus rhinocerous
AGTTTCCTTCTAAATGTTTCATCAGAGGAGGGTATTAAAACTATATAAAAGTCATTTTAGGCTGACAGACGCCCGAGTAACTGAAATGACACCGTGACCCAAACCGTGTTACAGTAAGTCATCAGCACAGTGAACACAGCACATAATGCAAAATGCCAGTCACAGACACTTAGACTTATCTGGAGAAACGTAATAACAAGGCTTCACGGGAATTAGCTCTTAGGGCTGTCAGCGCAGGATCACAATAGGCTGATGAAATAGCTTAATCAGCCCCCTTCTAACCATTCATCTGAATCCTTCAATATTTATCCTAATATTACACCTCGGCAGGAATT
>NW_015732639.1:0-335 GCF_001515625.1 Sinocyclocheilus rhinocerous
TGTGTGTGTGTGTCTTTTTTTTTTATTTTTGTAGAATTCAGTCAGGGTTTGTGTCAGCCTCAGCTGTCAATCATCACAGGAAGAGGCAATCGCAGCCAAGGGGGAGTGGCACGCATCAGGCCTGCTGTACTAGACTACCTCAAAAATCATCACTACAGGTATACTAACTGCATCCAGTATTTTTTAAATATTAATTTTATATACAGTGGTGGCTAAAATTATTTGAACACTAGTATTTTCAAATTTTCCAGGCTAAAAAATGGTTTTAAGTCAGTTATTTCAGTTATATATTTTGCTGTAGTGTGTCGGTAGGAAATATCAGTTTACATTTCCAA
>NW_015732640.1:0-335 GCF_001515625.1 Sinocyclocheilus rhinocerous
AAGACAGACTTTCTAGACAGAATTGTGCATTATAAACTCACAACTGCACGCAATTCTGACTTTATATCTTGCAAAATTATTAGTTTTTTTGCTGCCACGGAATGAAAAACATAAAACAGGTCATTTTTATCTCACAATTCTGACTTTTCTTCTCAGAAAAGTTTATACCTCGCAATTCTGAGTTTTATATATCACAGAATTGCAAGAAAAAAAGTCAGAATTGTGAGAAGAAAATACAATTATTTTTTTTCCATGACAGAAACAGGCTTCCATAAACATGTAATTTATTTCTGTGATCCGCAGCTGAATTTTCAGCATCATTACTCCAGTCTTCA
>NW_015732641.1:0-335 GCF_001515625.1 Sinocyclocheilus rhinocerous
CGCGCCGTCTGAAAGAAGTACTTGTATTTGCTTCCCTCTTCTCTTAGTCTTGTCCGAATTACCTCTGGAAAACACACCAAGAAAGGTTGGTCATTAAAAATGAGGAGACGTAGATGTTTCTGGAAATCATTACCCTTAAATTCTTATCCTGAATTTTCTTTATTAATACTTTAAATAAAAAGCTTTTGTAAAATTGTTTTTACTATCACTCTTGATCAATTTCATGCATCCTTGCAGAATGAAAGCATGATTTGTTTTTTTTATGTTATTGACCTCCAACGTTTCAGTGGTAGTACAAGTATCTACATGTAATATAAAAAAAATATAAAAAATAC
>NW_015732642.1:0-335 GCF_001515625.1 Sinocyclocheilus rhinocerous
GAACCTGTTTTATCGCTTCCCTCAATTAGCAATAAGTACTAATATTACTACAACGGTTTTGTTTTACTTAATAAATCGTGCAATATTAGTAACACTCCTTTGAAGAAAACAAAAAAACAACAAAAAAACGAAAATATATTTATATAATATTCATATATAATAAAATAAAATAAAATAAAAATAGGATGCCTAACCTACAAAAAAAAATAAAAAATGCAGATGCAGAAAATAAAAACCGTCTCTCTAAATTTATCATTATTATTACCATCTGTGATGATAACCATAATGGTAATGATAATCATCATAACAATTATAATAAAAACAGACAATAAAAC
>NW_015732643.1:0-335 GCF_001515625.1 Sinocyclocheilus rhinocerous
CAATCAAGCCTATAAAAAAACCAGTCAACCACCCCTTTAAATGAAATGAAACTAAGAGTAGACAACTCTTTATACTTTTTTTTTTATTCAATGTATAGGCTATGGCCAGACGTTCGTTAAAAAAAGAAAAAGAAAAAAAAAAGTATTTGCTTACTCTGGAAAAGTCCCAGAATATTATTCAGGTCCTACAAGTTTGAGGGATACCAATTACGACATTTGTTTTAATAGCTACTTTAGACGCAGATTCTAATAAAAAGACTATTTTCTCATAGCATGCGGAGATAAATAGCATCAGTCAAGTCAGATGCCAGTCAGATTTTACTTACCTTTTCCTG
>NW_015732644.1:0-335 GCF_001515625.1 Sinocyclocheilus rhinocerous
AGAAAATCCAAAAGTGTTTACATTCAGGAACTATTTAATACCTGTGATGTACTTTTCACAAAGCATATAATAATATTAATACATATTGTAATTGTCTGTTTATCTTTATGTTTTATCCTTTTTTTCTAGAATATATAATTGACATTTTTATAAACGATGTTGGATTATTTTAATTACTAAATGAGCACAAAGGTTTATACACATGATCTTTTATTGGCGTACACATTTTCACATCAGGTTTTGCTTTTATAAATCCTGATTAATTCTTCACTTTTGACGTAGGATGAGGACCGTGACCTTTTCATATGCAAAAAGACAAAAATTAGTCAAAGACA
>NW_015732645.1:0-335 GCF_001515625.1 Sinocyclocheilus rhinocerous
ATTAAATTACGTAATTCCATTACATGTAACTAGTTACTCCCCAACTGCAGCGTCCGCCATCTTGGAATGGTCAATATGTCATTGCTCATAGTAAAAATCAATGGGTTTTCCAAGCTGCCACAATATTGTGCAGCCTCTGGTTGTAAAAACTGCCCAAATTTAAATTCCCGAAGAAATGGGACAAACTTTCACAGGCAAGAACTACAGTTGCAGACACACAGACAACTTGCTCTTGAGTGTTCACGGACCGGCTTTGACCGTTCCAATATGGTGGATCTATGGTCCAAAATAAGGCAAGACAAGTTTATTTATATAGCACATTTCATACACAATGG
>NW_015732646.1:0-335 GCF_001515625.1 Sinocyclocheilus rhinocerous
CACACACACACACACTCTCTCTCTCACACTCTCACACACACACACGTACCTCCCACTCGTTAGCGTATCTCATGACGATGCTCCTGCACTGCTTGTTGTACTCCGCTATGCCCATCTTAGCCACATCCTCTGGTCCTCGGATATTCAGCGCTTTATCGATCTCATATTCCTGAAGAACAACAACATGTTCTTTATGAGAAAACATGTAAGCTTGTCTAAAAGCCTTTTTAGGGTTAAGGGTTGAAAAAGCGTTATTTCTTCCATCTTTATTTGACCCTCTTACTCTAGCACTCTATTCTAATTCTATTCTTAAAAAAAAAAAACTTGCCCCTTTT
>NW_015732647.1:0-335 GCF_001515625.1 Sinocyclocheilus rhinocerous
TATATATATATATTTATTTTTTTTTTTGAGCTGCAAATCAGTATATTAAAATTATTTCTGAAGGATCATGTGATTGGAGTAATGATGCTAAAAAATCAGCTTTGAGACCACAGGAATAAATTACAGTTTAAAATATATTTAAATAGAAAACAGCTATTTCAAATAGTAAATAATATTTCAAAATTTTGCTGTACTTTGGATAAAATATATTGGTGAACAGAAGAGACTGCTTTAAAAACTTTAAAAATCTTACTGTTAAAACACTTTGGGCTGGTAGTGTATAGTCAACCTTAATTTTTCTCTTATTTCTAGCTTTTAATTGGCTTAGAAATCAG
>NW_015732648.1:0-335 GCF_001515625.1 Sinocyclocheilus rhinocerous
AGTACAAATAAACAAGTTAGCAATCACACAAATAGATTCAATTGAACAAATTCATTACGATTGAAATAAACAGTGTTTTAAGATTGTCAGGTATTCAGGTACAGAAACTGTAATAAACATACAATACAAATATAGTTACAGAAGTTATTTAGGCAAGAACAGCGAGTCAAGTTTCTGTCTTTTGTTTGATTATTGTTATTATAGAGATGACAGCAGGAATATTTGGCTGCTGTCACTTTAGGAGTTGCACAGATCCAATATACTGTTACACATTTCTCAACTGTTTACGTTCATTTAAAGGGGTCATATGATGCGATTTCTATTTTTCCTTTTCT
>NW_015732649.1:0-335 GCF_001515625.1 Sinocyclocheilus rhinocerous
TGTGTAAATAGACACTGTTAATTAAAAGGCACCACACTACAGAAACTGGCATATACTCCAGTAATTTTGTTCTGGGGGAGGACCCACCCACATTTATTTTGCTTCTGGCGCCCATGCTGATACTAGTACTAATTTATCAAAACAAAGATCACAATTACCACATAGCAAACATATTTTACCATACAGTACATAAATCAAATGAAAGCAACATCTGTAAAACGATGAATGCACACTTACGCTGTAAGATTCTGAATGGAGATGAAAACTGAACGAGCGTCCCCTTCCCCTATAACAGTTGTTATAGCAATTACCAGAAGATGCATAGCTGATAATAA
>NW_015732650.1:0-335 GCF_001515625.1 Sinocyclocheilus rhinocerous
AAAATAGTTTTGCAAACCTTCTGTGCTTTTGTGTCTATTTTGTATGTGACATTATCTATTTGTCTTGCTTTTCAATTTCTCAAATTCCAAAAAAATAAGTGCAGGTGGAAGCAACACTACAATAGGGTCCCATTAGTAGTGCATTAACTAAAGTAAACTGAATAAGCAACGTATTTGTTTGTTAGTGATAGATAATATACATTTTGCTATTCATGTTAGCTCAGGTCCATTAAATAATATTAAGAGATCCAACTTTTAATGTTGACGTCTTGGATGACAAATGTTGAAATAACTTTAAAGGTGGGGTAAGCGATTTTTCAAAAACGCTTTAGAAA
>NW_015732651.1:0-335 GCF_001515625.1 Sinocyclocheilus rhinocerous
CATAAACACAATCAAGCCTAGAAAAAAAACAGTGAACCCCCCCTTTAAGATGTTTTGTGAATATAGCCCCTGATAAACGTCTGTAGAAACTCAGTTTTACATGCATTCTAAATCACAAACATTATTTAGACATTTTCTACATAGATCACGAAATAATATTGTGTTTAATCTCTCTCCCATTATCTGCTGATTCTACATTCATCGTTGGTTATTTCACAGCTCCTCTGATTGTAAAAATACAGCTGCTGAAACTTTGTGCCTAAATCAGTAATAATTGAAGAATGATCACCAACCTCTCAGTTCCTCAGTATCTTCATCTTTCACTCTGCATGGCT
>NW_015732652.1:0-335 GCF_001515625.1 Sinocyclocheilus rhinocerous
CATTTTTGGGTGAACCATCCCCTTAATAATTAGGTTCAGGGGTTTGTTTGAATCACTTAGCCAAAGTATGAGCAGTAATAATAGTCATGCTTGCCTTAGCAAACACCACTAATTACTGCAATTATTATTAATAGTCATTTCTGTGGTCAGGTCTGTAATAGATTGTTTGTAACTCTAAACTGCACAAGCACAACTAGCAGTCAGGCATAAACCTCCAGACATAAATGTCTGGCTTACGGTGCATTAACTCAAAGTGTCGCAATACGGCACATAACAGGGCTGCCCTCTCTAGTCACATGCAGAAACTATATGCACACACGCGCACACACACACAC
>NW_015732653.1:0-335 GCF_001515625.1 Sinocyclocheilus rhinocerous
CAGACCTCATCAAATATTCATTTTATACTTTCAGCCCTCCTAAAAACAGGCTTCGGTTTTGCTCTCACTCCACCAATCAGGAAGGTCCGCCCTGCCCTTGCTGCACACTGTCGAGTCTATTTAACACGCCGGCCATTTTGTTCAGTGGGTCTGGGTGTTACATAGGCGAGAGAGCCGATGTGGCAAAGCGGAGGGGTAGTAGAGTGGAAAAGTGTTATATTTAGAGGAGAGGGAGTTTGATGGTGTCTAGATAGCTTCAGGGAGGGTCATGTAGAGTGTGTGTGTGTGTGTGTGTGCGAGAAAGAGAAATGAATAATGTAACCGATCTGAACGGC
>NW_015732654.1:0-335 GCF_001515625.1 Sinocyclocheilus rhinocerous
CACAGACACTATTGGAAGAGAGTTGAACTGGATGATGACATCACTAAATCATCAATGAACTGACTTTAGCTGGAAAAACGACTCTTTGTTGTTGTCCTTTTGCATTATTGACAAACTATTTTCCTGTTTGACACCGCAAAGCTGCTTCGACACAATCCGTATTGTATAAAAGTGACATGACTTGACATCCGCGGCAGACAGATGCAAGTGCCGTTGTGTTCAAAGTTTCAGTGGTAAATCCAGAGGGACAAATACTTAAATATAAATAAATAAATAAATAAATAAATAGTTAGTTAGTTAGTTAGTTAGTTATATAGACCCAAATGTACAATGCA
>NW_015732655.1:0-335 GCF_001515625.1 Sinocyclocheilus rhinocerous
CAGTTACTACATAACATCGGTTCCCTGAGATAAAGAAATGAGTGTTGCGTCAAGGACGCTTATGCAGAAATTGTAAAAAAAAAAACCTGTTTACTCCGATACTGAAGCCTCCAGTACTCCCACCCACAACATTCATGTTTTGTCCTGCTGCCGCCACATAAAAGTAGCCAATATAGGTTTTTTCTGTACATCCATGAAATTTACATGTCAGTAAGCTCTGTGTCGCCTAGCCACAACCAGCATTATTTCATAGTGTCCCAGCTCAAACACTCCCAATAAAATATTTGTTATTAAAGCATCAGCATTCACAAACCACTGTTATTTTTAACAAAAAA
>NW_015732656.1:0-335 GCF_001515625.1 Sinocyclocheilus rhinocerous
CTCCGTTTCAAAGGGCAAATGGAGCATGCGGCCAAAAAACACCACCACCAAATTACATTGTCTCTTCTGAGTTCTCTTTCCTTCTCTCTCGCACTTTCTCTCTAGTTTTCTTGCTCTTTTTCATTGTTTCTCTCCCACGTTAGTGGCATGTGGTGGCCTTCTGAAATGAGCATGTTTTGGTGTTTCCAGTCAAGTGTAAATTAATGTTACAGTTCGATTTGATGATTACATGGTTTCCAGGTTAAAGGCATATGGGAAAGCATTTAGCTGACTCTGTCAACAACCAACTAATATTCCATTCCTGTGCCTTTTGAACTCCTGTAAGCTATGAAAAA
>NW_015732657.1:0-335 GCF_001515625.1 Sinocyclocheilus rhinocerous
CCATGTAGAGTTTCCTGACAGAACTTTGTTATAGAACAATAAAAAAAAATTGCTTACTCCTGTGTCAGGGGTGTCCAAACTTGTTCCTGGAGTGCCACTGTCTTGCAGAGTTTAACTTCAGCCCTACAAGTCTTCAGACTCACTAGAAGTGTTTTGGAGCTGGTTGGAGCTAAAGTCTGCAGGACATTGGCCCTCCAGGAGCAGGATTGGACATGCCTCTCCTATGTCTTGCTAAGCTAATTTCAAAGTATCTTAAATATATTTTCACACATTTTGACAAAATTATGCATAATAAGTTATTTGACAAAATCATGCAAACTAAACCTATTCTGCTT
>NW_015732658.1:0-335 GCF_001515625.1 Sinocyclocheilus rhinocerous
CCAGATTTCTGTTATTAATTTACAGGAGTGGAATCTGCTGTGGTCTGCAGACCATTCACCTCAAGTTTTGACATGTTGCGCATTCAGAGATGCTCTTCTGCATAGCACTGTTGCAATGTGATTATTTCAGTTACTGTCACCTTCCTGTCAGTTTGAACCAGTCTGGCCATTCTCCTCTGACCACTCTCAATAGCAAGCCAGTATTGCCCACAGAGCTGCCACCATTCCTGGTAAACACTAGAGACTTGTGTCTATGAGACTGACACTTTCTGAGATACTCAAACCACCCTGCCTAATGGTCAAAGTCACAAAGCCACAGCCCAAAAAAAAAAAGG
>NW_015732659.1:0-335 GCF_001515625.1 Sinocyclocheilus rhinocerous
ATACGTTGTCACGCAACCCCCTTGCAGGGCCAGAGACTTCAGAGACGGAAGAGGATGTGCGAGCTTATGTTGAGACTGTGATCCAGACTAGGCCAATGTCGGAACCTAAGTTAAATGTCATTCGCAAGTCCACCTCCAATGACCCCATCATGAGGGAGGTAATGCAATTCATAAAAGATGGTTGGCCACACCATGTGCCATTGGAACTTAAGGCATACCATGCTGAACGAGCATCATTGTCCAGGGTGGAGGGACTGCTCTTACATGGATTGTAAGTCCCACCACACAACGACGAGAGATCCTTGACCGTTTGCATGACGGTCACCAAGGGCTAA
>NW_015732660.1:0-335 GCF_001515625.1 Sinocyclocheilus rhinocerous
ATTGTAATAATATTTCACAATATTACTGTTTTTACTGTATTTGTCATACAGCCTTGTCGAGCACAAGAGATTGCTTTAAAAAAGCATTAGTATATACATCTACAGGGCTCCAAAAATATTAATTTGCGAGTGAAGATTTAGCTGAGATCGCCACTGACGACTAAATACATTTGCATGCTATGATTTAAAAATTTGCGTGTAATGCTTTTTTCCTGATTGTTTTGCATTCACATCTTTTGTTATGTTGATGTAATAAACTGAGATGATGCGCAGTGGCAGGATGAGATAGATTGAAAATTACAGAAACGTGCAAAATAAAAGTGCGGAAAAGCAGT
>NW_015732661.1:0-335 GCF_001515625.1 Sinocyclocheilus rhinocerous
CCTCACCAAGCCAGGAAGCCGGCCCAAACTCTGGCCCCTCTCCCCATTCCCCTGCTATCAGGCCCCGCCCCTCTCACTGCAGCTTTTTAATTGGGGTTCTGTCAATGCAGATGGGCCACCTGTCACACACACACGCATGTGTAATTCACAAACTCATTTCCAATATATTCACATTCATTAACTGCATTACTCATCGCATTTGCGGAGGCTCTGAAGTGTGGCGAGCATGCGTGATATAGAGAAGTCGCGAGTACAGATTGGACCACCAGCAGACCACCAGGATCTGTGCTGGCATCGACCAGCACCACACACACCATTCCTGGGCAACAGGCGGG
>NW_015732662.1:0-335 GCF_001515625.1 Sinocyclocheilus rhinocerous
CCCTGTCTGTCACTGGCTCGCTGAGTAAGTCTCTGATCAGATCTCTTCCTGCTGCGCAGTGGACAATACTTCCAACAAAACACATTGTCTCTCATTCATTTGCATGTATCACAATACTTGTACACACAGCCTCACACATTCTCAAATAAATGGTCAGTACATTCGTATATCCACACAGAGACCCTGACAAGCACCTACACACACAAATACACACACACACACACAACTTATCTGATCTCTTGAAGTGGCTGTAGTCTCCACTCTGTCTGCCTGCTGCTAAATACTGCTCTTAGCTACGTATATCAATCTGCTAAATACTGCTCCGAGCCACATAC
>NW_015732663.1:0-335 GCF_001515625.1 Sinocyclocheilus rhinocerous
CCTGTGTCAGCTGGCCACTGAAGATACCTCAGCTCACCCTCAGCAGGCCAGAACCGGTGGATCGGATGAGCTTCGGAATCTTCAGCTTCCAGCCACCTTGGGTTTGGAGGATCCCCTGTCTCTGCCTCCAGCCTCTGAGACCCGGACTCCACCTCGGCCCTCCGACCCATCGGCTCCACCTTGGCTCATTGCTCCCTCGTCTCCACCGTGGCCCATCATCCCACTAGCTCTACCGGGCTCCCTCGTCCCTCTGGCTCTGCCTTGGTCAGTTGTTGACCATCATTCGCCTCGGGATTCCACTCCTTCGCCTTGTCCCTCCATCCCTCTGGCTCTGT
>NW_015732664.1:0-335 GCF_001515625.1 Sinocyclocheilus rhinocerous
GTTTAGCTCCAATTTGCCTCAACACCTGCCTGGAAGTTTAATTGGAGTTGGAGCTACACTCTGCAGGACAGTGGCCCTCCAGGAGCAGGATTGAACACCCCTGTGGTAAACACATTTACTTACATTTTCATTTGTTCATTTGACTAACGGTTTTAACCAAAGTTACTTGCAAAATAAAAACAGCATACAAGAGCTTAACGTATTAGCAGTGCTACAAAACAAATAGCAAATAAATATAGTACAACAGTATATTATATATAAAGGCAATTTGTGTTTGGATCATAACTCTGGAACCATAAGTGCTACAATAAAAAATATAGCTGCAAGCAGCGATG
>NW_015732665.1:0-335 GCF_001515625.1 Sinocyclocheilus rhinocerous
TGGTCTACTATTTCGGGTCGATTTTTGAAGTGTGGATCCGTGCACTGCACACTCTAACAGTAATCAGTTTCATTTTCGAAAGGCGCGATTATAGGAATATGCGTGTCAACAATGCATCCAACCACACTGGAAGTCCTAAACGAAATTCTAATTATTAGGTTACTTCCAGAGGTCACAGCAAGATGTTATCAAATGAACGTCATTAAAAGTGGTACCGCTCAAATAAATATGCATGTGGATATGACAAAATAAAATAAAGTAAAATAAATTTCTCTCCTGATGTAATTGTAACGAATTAATGCAGCCTCCTCATCTACAGGATCCCGTGTAAAAAG
>NW_015732666.1:0-335 GCF_001515625.1 Sinocyclocheilus rhinocerous
CCTTTAAAAGTATCGGTATCGTATCGAAAACAAAATAAGTGGTATGGCACATCCCTAATCATTTCTCTCTCTGTCTCCTCTCTTCTGTTTGTTTCCCCACCGGAAGAGCAAATATCAATCATAAGACATCAATAATAATGTTGTAATGGAAGGATAGGAGGTCTCGCTCTCAACTAAATTCAGTTCTGTTCAAATCAGCTTTACTGGCATGACAAATAGTACATTGTATTGCCAAAGCATTTATATGAGCAAGAAAAATGAAGAATAGGTCAATAAAAAATGTACAAAAAAAGAATGGATTGTATGATGAACAGGTGTAGAAAAACAATAGTACA
>NW_015732667.1:0-335 GCF_001515625.1 Sinocyclocheilus rhinocerous
GGTCTTCTTTTTCAAAATCATCCCTTTCTTTCGAATACCTTGACACATAACAAAGTCTGCTTCCCCCCCCCAACCCCCAAAAAAGGTAGAGAGCAGTAAAGGGTAAACTTGGTAAAGTTTTTTTCTCAAAGTCATTTAGGTGTCACTTCTACAACATCAGTTTCATGCATATTTCATCACGTTCCTCACCAGCTCCGCAGAGTTAAACTACCGGGCTGAAGTCTTACAGTGTTACGGCGAACACGGTGAGGACCGTCGGTGTGTATATATTGGATTTTGTGACTTGCTCGTTTCCTCACGAGAGAAATAACACAGCCACAAACGCGTCTCTGTGC
>NW_015732668.1:0-335 GCF_001515625.1 Sinocyclocheilus rhinocerous
CTTCAAAATACCGTGAATAATTATTTATTACAAATTATTCCGATTATTTGAATGCATTTTAAGAATACTTTTCCCACACAACACCGCTGTATGCTGTGTCAAAGGCGCATGCGCACTCTGATGTAAACAAGCCCAACACGGAGGGACAATGACCCAGCACACGGTGTCGAACCATGTAAAGGACCTTCTCTGAGCACTGCTTTGTCAGTACTGTCGATTCTCCATTTTCAGTTTAGTTCAAATTCTTTGCACTATATAAAACAGTGAAATGCGCATCTTGCCGCAGACTGTCTTACCTGACTACTCGCTTACCGGAGATAAACTCCGCCTTTCAC
>NW_015732669.1:0-335 GCF_001515625.1 Sinocyclocheilus rhinocerous
TAAAACATACTGCAATAAAATTTTCTTTATTTTTGCAGTGCAGAAAAGAAGATTCTTAATTTACTCACCCTCATGTAATTCCAAACCTGTATTACTTTTGCTCTTTTCTATACAGCAAATATATAGGAACTATGGCTGACAAAAAAAAGCACCATAAAAGTGATTCACATTCCTAGTCTTTTGAAGCCGTATGATGTGCAACTAAAATTTAAGTTATTAATCACCACAATCTGCGATAAAACGTAAGATAACCAATGCAGTTCGTCAGACCGTGTGCGTCACTGTCTTTGAGTTTGCGCAAGCGTCAATGAGATCTGACAGCTACAACAGCTCGT
>NW_015732670.1:0-335 GCF_001515625.1 Sinocyclocheilus rhinocerous
TAAAATGTAAGTCACTTAATATTAACTTTTGTATAAAATAAAAAAAATTATAAAACTGTTGTATAAATCAATTTCAATCAATTTGCAAACTCTCTTTATAATCATTAAAAAGCTGTTACCCTCCTTAGTTCATCGCGATCTCACAAACTTCCATTTTAATGAATGAAACTCTCTACACTGCACATTGAATCTATTATTTATCGTCTCTACACTTTGTTTGTTACAATGAATGACAAACACTTTAGTCTGCTTTCACAATCTATGGAGTGATGAGCAGGACGCGCAGCGACAGAGAAGCATTTCTATTGGCTGCAGTCTGCAGGTATTAAATGGCA
>NW_015732671.1:0-335 GCF_001515625.1 Sinocyclocheilus rhinocerous
TAAATATGCCTTCTGTAGATTTTAAAAAATATATATAAACTGGTTCAACTATATTTACTTAACTATATACAAACACATTTTTGGGCTCTTTTAATTGAACTGTTTCTTTCCTATAGTGGTCAGACTCTGTTTCCTCATGTCATGATTATAACTGAAAATAAATTTTTGGCAATTTAAATAAAGGTGAAATCAAATAAAATATCAATATTAGAGTAAGATATATATTAGATTTATATGTTATAAAAACCTAATCTTGAAAATTAGAGATACTGCCTTGGCAACTAGAAATATGTTTAAGGCGATGTACAAAAATTACTAAAACTGAAGCTGAAATA
>NW_015732672.1:0-335 GCF_001515625.1 Sinocyclocheilus rhinocerous
TAACTAACCAACTGTGAACACTGGATAACTTTCCTGAGGTAAATGTAACGTTAAGTGACTTAATGTTCACAAGCGGTTTTAATTGTTGAAACTATTGAAACACTAAATGAGTGATTACTAGAGGCATGATGTATCTCAGTAGTGTACTGTATCTCTCAACATAACTTTGGCTATTCATTCACATTTATTTTGTGCTATAACTTTTATTAAAGTGAAAGAGATGATGCCACTTGAACTGAAGCAGCTAAAGCCATCTGTCACGCCACATTTAAGAGATTCAAAACGGCATTTATTGTTTGATTATCATGATAAAACCTGGGGGAAAAAAGGGGAAA
>NW_015732673.1:0-335 GCF_001515625.1 Sinocyclocheilus rhinocerous
CTGAGACTCGAACCCGTAACCTTCGGGTTGCAAGTCCGACTCTCTAACCATTAGGCCACAACTGCCACAAATAAGGACCATGTGGAATGGCAACAATTAATTATACTCAAGTAGTTATATTCAAAACGTACCTTATTGCTTATGCAGACGTTATGGTTGTTTTTGCATAGAAAATGTCCCCCGCTTGGCTAGAGTCGTTCGGTTCTGAAGAGGGTGAGTAAGTGGGCCTGTTTTGACAGAACTTTGCACGATTTCCAATGCAGAGTATTTTGGATTTCTCAGGTAAATGTGGAATGTTATATTCTTATTTTTACTCGTGTCACGCCATGTTCTGT
>NW_015732674.1:0-335 GCF_001515625.1 Sinocyclocheilus rhinocerous
TGACTTGACATCAATTCTGAAATCCAAGGCACAACATCACTGTTCGCATTAAGTTAATGGTGAGTAAAACAAAATATTGAAAGTAATACATTGTAATGATTCTTAGGTTAAAAATGTATATAATATCATGGGGCATATATAAATATATATTTAGCACACACATAAAATTTTTAGACAATAGCATATCTAACATATAAGCAGACAAATACAAATTAATGGCAATAATCAATTAGTTAATTGTCTAATATTAGTTTTTTTTTTTTTTTTTACAGCCATGAGGCCCAAGACGGCACACATTTTTTTGCACCTGGCCCCCTGTGAAAAAAGTTTGGACA
>NW_015732675.1:0-335 GCF_001515625.1 Sinocyclocheilus rhinocerous
GCTGGCAAGCTTTACATTGGTAGGGGTTGGTTCTGAGCGTCCGGCAGGCTTGTCTTCAGCGAGGCCAGCGGGCTGGAGATAGCCCCGACTGGCGCTTGACAACGGCGCGGCCGGCACGCTTCACATTGGTAGGGGTTGGTTCAGAGCGTCCGGCGGGCTTGTCTTTGGCGAGGCCAGCGGGCTGGAGAAAGCCCCGGCTGACGGGCTTGACCTCGGCCCGGTCGGCGGGCTTGACAATGGCGCGGCAGGCACGCTTCACAGTGCGGTCTTCATCACCGCGGATGACATATGGGGGAAAAAAGGAAAACAAAAGACTGTTCAAAAACGAAAATAAA
>NW_015732676.1:0-335 GCF_001515625.1 Sinocyclocheilus rhinocerous
TTAATAATTTTTAATGTTGAAAACAGTTGTTGCTTAATATTTTTTGGAAAACCCTGATATATTTTTTTCAGGATTCTTTGATGAATAGAAAGTTCAAACGAACATTTATTTGAAATAGAAATCTTTTGCAACATCGTGAATGTCTTTACTGTGATTTTGGTCAATTTAATGCATCCTTGCTGAATGCAATTATTCATTACTTTAAAAATAAATAAAATCTTACTGATCCCAAACTTTTGAACATTGTTTTTTCCCCCCCTCCGAATTCTTAATTCTGGTGTTTAAAAATTGTAAAATAAATAATTTTGTTTGCAACTTTTTTTTTTTTAATATCA
>NW_015732677.1:0-335 GCF_001515625.1 Sinocyclocheilus rhinocerous
TATATATATATATATATATATAGGCTATTTTTTTCTTAAAAATCTTCCTTACCATGTATTAGATCTATCAACATCCTCTCCTGCCACAAAACCTGATCAAAAACCGTTCCTCAAGCTTAACGGTTTGACCTAAAAATATAAATTCGCATTTGAATGTTGAATCAAGACAGGATGATGTGTAGTGAAAGCTGAACTGACTAACATAAACACTTAAAAGGCCTGGTTTATCTGCAGACTATCTGGCCAATTCATCTTGTTTTCGCCACATGCTCTTTGCGGGAGGCATTTTAAAAATAAATCTATTACAGGGAGCTGCGCCGCCGGCTGATGCTATC
>NW_015732678.1:0-335 GCF_001515625.1 Sinocyclocheilus rhinocerous
TAATAAATATACACAGTACACACACATATGTTATGTACACAAAAAGTTTTATTTTGGATGCGATTAATCGTTGTCCAGCACTAATAACATGAATTGGAAAAAAAAAAAGTTCTAATTTTTATCAAGTTTCTAATTTTCACAGTTTAAGGTGAAATACTAAAATTACTAATAAAAGCTAAATAGACATATATATATAAAAAAACAACTATTAACTGATAAAACCAACAAAAAACAACAACAACAAAATTACTAAAACTTAAACAGCAATAAAATCAAATAAAAGCTAAACAGACATATTTTTTAAAAACAAAAACTAATAAACCCAATAAAAAAAA
>NW_015732679.1:0-334 GCF_001515625.1 Sinocyclocheilus rhinocerous
CTCACTCACTCACTCACTCACACACACACACACACACACACACATAAGGACTAAAACATGACTAGAAAGCCATCGACCCCTAACATGAATCGTTTGGGAGCCAAATGATCTTTTGTTTTAGTTGGCAAATCACAGAATTGCTCGATATAGATGCCCAGTCATCTACGCTCATATCTGACCTATTGCAGTTGTTGAAGATCAACATAGAGATGCAGTAAGTGCTATCATTTTAAATTGATAAATTTCTCGGTTTTTCTTGACTGACTGATTCAGAGTCGTTTGTTCATGAATCAGACTTCATGGGCCGTGCATCATGACTGACGAAAACATAAAC
>NW_015732680.1:0-335 GCF_001515625.1 Sinocyclocheilus rhinocerous
GATACTCTGTTGAAAAAGCACTGTGAATTTCTAATATTTTAACAGAATTTTCTCTCTCTCTCTCTTTTATGACATCACATATCTGGAAACTCAAAATATCTATTTCAATCCAAGTGAGACTCTGAAAATGGGTACATATTGGGCAAAATATCAAGAAGCTGAAGTGGAGAAAAAAAAATACAAGGAAGAATTGGACCAATTAAAATTAAAAGAAGAAAAACAAAGAAAAATACACAAGAAGAACAAGGAAGAATT
The DNA here is from genome assembly GCF_001515625.1 of Sinocyclocheilus rhinocerous. Taxonomy (NCBI): domain Eukaryota; kingdom Metazoa; phylum Chordata; class Actinopteri; order Cypriniformes; family Cyprinidae; genus Sinocyclocheilus; species Sinocyclocheilus rhinocerous. Next base: position 256 of record NW_015732680.1, read on the forward strand.
GGATAATTTTAAATTAAGAGAAGAAGAAAAGAGAAAAATAGATGAGAACAACAGATCTAGAGAACAAGAAGAGAAGAAGA
>NW_015732681.1:0-335 GCF_001515625.1 Sinocyclocheilus rhinocerous
CTGGCTAAAGGAATTTTGAGTCTCAAAAGCAGAATGAAGGGGGTGAATATTATTTTAACAAATCGCAATTGCTGTCTTTTTTCCATAAATATAATCAAATAAGCCCAAGTGTTGTTTATGCCCAGTAATCTTATTTGCCTATAAATAATTTGTGAAAGTTTGTTCTTCTGTTTAAATGTTGTATTACCGTACCATGAGACAATATTATATGTGAGAATGCTCTCAATCATAGATCTGTATGCCATAGTTACCATGTGTACCAACGTTAAAACTCCACTGTTTTCTAAGACGACCAAGCCGTTGTCTTGCCTTCTTATAGATGGACTCTACGTTAT
>NW_015732682.1:0-335 GCF_001515625.1 Sinocyclocheilus rhinocerous
TATATATATATATATATATTCCATAGATTTCATTTATTTTTATTGTGTATGAAGTTATAATGTTTTAATGAATCCATTTGTTGTTGTTTTTTTTCCATGTCCCCAAATTCATCCCAGATCAGTGTTGAAAGGTTACCTCTAACCTGGAGGTAGAGAACAGCTCTTGCAGAGTGGAGCAGCGCCCCGTTCATTTCCACTCTTAATTATGTTGTTAACGGTGAAAAATGAGCCAACGGACCTTGCTGAAAGAACACAGCACTTCATGCATATAGTGCCATTAGACAACGTGTGATCTTAAAGGGGTCATATGATGCGATTTCAAATTTTCCTTTCTC
>NW_015732683.1:0-335 GCF_001515625.1 Sinocyclocheilus rhinocerous
ATATAATATTAATGAAATAAAAGGCCACTTAAGTGCACTTAAAGAGAGGTCAACTTCATGACTGTTTCCTGACACACATAAGTACATTCTTTTATAAGAATGTCAAATTAAAAGTTTAACTTTAAAATACTTTTTAAATCATTGTTTTAATCATATTTTGTTGTGTTTTAAAGTATACTTATTTTCATATATGACTAACATAAAACACATGTAAAGTGCTTAAATATTATTTAAACTGTAGCGTTTTCAATATAAGTTATAAGTTAATATATTTTAAATATACTAAACTGAAACTTCATCATTACAAATGTGTAATTACAAACATATGTAAACAC
>NW_015732684.1:0-335 GCF_001515625.1 Sinocyclocheilus rhinocerous
CAATATTGTAACTTATTTGTTACATTTGAACTTTTAATTTAGTGCCATATTTTGTCATTGCAATATTTTATTGCAATTTTCACTAACAACTGCAATTTGATTTATATTGTATACCTGAGTTCAATGTTATCCCACCGGTCACTATTGTGACCAAAAAACTATTTCAGTATTTTACTTCAAAATGTCACATTTTTAAAAAAATTATTAATTGATGTTTCTTTGTAATTATTTGTACTTAAACTTTACTCTGCATAGCCATTTGTAACAGCTGTGAATGTGCAATTACTTCTCAAATAAACTATAGAGAACACGCTTAAGAAAATTATTTTGAACTC
>NW_015732685.1:0-335 GCF_001515625.1 Sinocyclocheilus rhinocerous
TCAGTTATGGAAAAATCATAATCACAATTATTTTGAGAGATCACATAATTGTTTAACACAATTGTTCATTGACATTGGAAAGCCAGATCTTGCTATTGTTAAATTTTTTTGTTATTGCCTTTTTAACAGTGGGTTTAACTGAACTTGAACTTGAACTTCAAGTATCGAGTAATTTGAACTGAAAAAACAATTTTTTAAAATGTATAAAAATTAGATTAAAAAATATATTAAACACAAGCCCTAAATGCTCAGAATTAATAAAATTATAAAAGCTTTCTTTAGCAAATTAAATTTTCTACACTACCATTCAAATTTTTGGGGTCGTTAGGATTTTT
>NW_015732686.1:0-335 GCF_001515625.1 Sinocyclocheilus rhinocerous
AAGTGTATCATACAGTGGCACTGCCACCAGTGAATATGTGTAACATGCCAGCTCTGAAATCGTCCACTGCAGAAATGTGCACAAAACTCAGTCAGTTGTGGAATGTACATACTTGGTTATCTTATATAGAATTAATATAAAATAAACAAAACAGAATTACAAAGTGTTGCCACACCTGCTGTATAATAAGCAAAGCAATCAATGTAGCAATCAAGCCTGTCCATCAATGTGTAATCAAAGTAATTACATGATATTTTGATCATCAAAACCAGCTTCAGATATCTGTGTCTGTGTGCATGTGATTACCTCTGGCCTGTTCTGTGCAAAGATGCCAA
>NW_015732687.1:0-335 GCF_001515625.1 Sinocyclocheilus rhinocerous
CATTTATTGCATCCTTGCTGAATAAAATTATTTATTTATTATTTAAAAAAAAAAAAAAAAACTTTTAAATGGCAATGTGTCATGGTTTCCAAAAAAATTAAGCAACAAAAATTGTTTTCAACATTGATGATAATCATAAATATTTCTTGAGCAGCAAATCAGCATATTATTATGATTTCTGAATGATCAAGTGACACTTAAGACTGGAATAATGATGCTGAAAAAACACAGGAATCAATTATATTTTAACACATACTTAAATAGAATGTATTTATTTTAAGTAATAGTTTACAATATTACTGTTTTTCTGTATTTTTGATCAAATAAATGCAGCC
>NW_015732688.1:0-335 GCF_001515625.1 Sinocyclocheilus rhinocerous
TCCCTGCCACGTGTAAATGGTGTGTAAAACATTCTGTTCTTTTTGTCAAACTGATGACACTGGATTTTGATGCACTACCATAATAATTTTCACAAGTTTGTTTGCATTGTCTTTTTGTTTTTTTGTAACTGTACAACTGTCACTTATTATACTACACCAACCAACCATCCTACTTGTACAACGACAATAGAAGTTAATTTGGCTGGTTACTTAATTTTTATATTCAGTAATATTCTTTAAAATGAGATACTACTAATAAGTTACTGTCATGGATCATAGCAACCAAAGCTTCTCAGCTGGAAAAACGCTGTGCCACCAAAGCGTTCTCAAGCGCC
>NW_015732689.1:0-335 GCF_001515625.1 Sinocyclocheilus rhinocerous
TCTGCATTGATTTCAGTATTACTGATGATCGCTGATGGTACGTATGATCTAGAATTCACTATAATTTAGTTTGGTAGTTTGTTTTTGTGTTTCTGTCGATAATAATTTGCTCTCGGTCTTCTAAAAGTACTAACAACTTGAACAAAATATCCAAGTTCTTAGAATTAGAATGTCTTATCAAATTATTATACCCGATCAGATCTAATATATAACACCAAATTTGCTGTTGTTGCAAAAAACAACAACAATCCCTTCGCAAAAAAGAAGACAGAGACAGATGAGAGAAGGAGCGAAGGGAGGCTGCTAAAGGCAGTTCAACATTGTAAACATGGATT
>NW_015732690.1:0-335 GCF_001515625.1 Sinocyclocheilus rhinocerous
TCGTCTTGGAAATTAAATGTCTTAAAAATTAAAATCTTGCATTTTTTTGTGTAAAATTGCATGACATTCATCATCCATCATAATCAACACCCTGGCAACGGTATAACAAACCATATGGAGCACTTGCCGTCATGACGGTGGGTTTTGCATGACCAAGGACTACTCATACAACTTAGAATAAAGAAATTCAGTTTTATATAAAAGATAGCTTTAGTTTTAGGGTACAGCAAACATAATTGGTTAAAAAAAATCAATAGGTGTCAATGGGAAGTCCCATTACGATATAAAGCACACGCTGCAGGGGTCATCTCGAGGTTGGACAGAGTGATGATTTC
>NW_015732691.1:0-335 GCF_001515625.1 Sinocyclocheilus rhinocerous
ACATCAAATTTTCATTTTTGGGTGAACTATCCCTTTAAGTAAAGTAGTTGGTAAGGTGATACACTACGATCAGACTTATTGTATACCAAATAGATAAATTTTTGACAACATAACCCTAGTCAGAGATGTGTTGGAAGTTTTTTGGCTTTTGATCGGGTTGAGCGCCTTTATTTGTGGCATTAAAAGCCTTTGGGTTCAATTCTAGCTTTATAGATATGATCAGAGTAATGTATTGTGAAGTTGAGAGTGTGATCAAAATTAACGGCGGTTTGTGTACCCCTTTTAAAGTACATAGAGGGGTTAGACAAGGTTGTGCCATGTCTGGAATATTATAT
>NW_015732692.1:0-335 GCF_001515625.1 Sinocyclocheilus rhinocerous
TCAGTAACATCTGTAAAAATTGTAGCAACCTCAGTTTTATATGGTGAAATTTCATAATTCTGACGGAGTTCTTTTTTTTTTTAATTAACCATTGGTTAATTAATAGTAGTATACATTTAGATCATAACCACAATTAAAACAATACCTATAGCACCTCAATACCATGGTAAAATGTAACTTATATGGTTTCTAAGTATGTGTATGAAAAACAGTAGCAGGGCTCTACGCTTACTTTTCTTTTTAATTAAAACTTTAAAAATTTAGGAGCACGTTCAAAATTTTAGGAGCAGCTTCTAATCAATAATCCAAAATTTTATAAAAAATTTGCCTTCCCA
>NW_015732693.1:0-335 GCF_001515625.1 Sinocyclocheilus rhinocerous
TCGGCCATCGACGCCTGGTGTACAAAGCATCAATAACAGGCAAACAATGCCAACATAATCCGCCGGCGAAGTTCACGGACCACGATATCACACTCGCCAGCAGTATGGTAATTGGCAGTCTCGATCTAGAAAAAGTAAGAAAAAAATCTGCTCTGGCACTGGGACACACACACACACAGATACGGATACAGACAGAGACACAGACAGACAGACAGAGACAGACAGACAGAGTACAATTTCCTGCCTCTATAGTTAAGAAGTATAAAATGTCTTCCCAACTAAAGTCCCACTCCCACTAGTGAGCTTAGCCATTTTCAGAACTAAGGATGTCAAGT
>NW_015732694.1:0-335 GCF_001515625.1 Sinocyclocheilus rhinocerous
TATGGGCTAATTTTCATTTTTGGGTGAACTAACCCTTTAAAGTTTTTTGATTTCTCTGAAAATAATCTTGCCATTTATTTTCTCGGGTTTAATTTAAAGGATGTTTATAAATAAATAAATAAATAAATAAATAAATGTAAAAAATTCTCATCCCACTGTTATAGTGCATCAACCTCATTAAATAGTTTCCAAAATGTTTTCAATTTCTCTGAAAAACATCTTGTGTTATTTTGTTTCTGTTTCTCGGGTTTTGCTTGAAGGATGTTTAGATATTTTAATAAAAATAATAATAAAAAATTATATATATACAGTGGGTACGGAAAGTATTCAGACCC
>NW_015732695.1:0-335 GCF_001515625.1 Sinocyclocheilus rhinocerous
TCAATGTTGCATTTAAAGTTAATATATTTTAAATGTACAAAATTGCAACTTGATCATTACAAATTCATAATTGCAAATATATTTAAATACAAGACATACAAGTTTCAGAAGAAATTACATTAAAGTATATTTTAGCTTACCATAAATGTTTGTCAGTACATTCAGCAATTCCCTTTAATCATATTTCAGAGACAATATAAGTAATTATAAAATTACATATAAAGATGTATTTTATAAAGTCCTACTTAAGTGGGACTCAAAAAGCACTCTAAAGTTAATTTGCATTTAATATGCTTATACAGGTGCATCTCAATAAATTAGAATGTCGTGGAAAA
>NW_015732696.1:0-335 GCF_001515625.1 Sinocyclocheilus rhinocerous
TCGAACCCACAACCTTTGGGTTATGAGTACGACTCTCTAACCATTAGGCCACGACTTCCCCCTAAAGTCCATGATAAGTTAGTAATGTAGATCTGAAATAATAAGAATACTTGTAATGTATTAATCTTGATTTCTATTTTGAAAATGTATACACTACTTTTCTGGAAATGGTTGTTTTAATGCCTTGCAAACATGTCAAGTAGTGTAACTATCAAGTAATATTTATTTATAATATAATTATTTATTATTAAGGTCATGACAACAAAATGATTTACTGTTATGTTGATAATAAATGACTTGGCAGACAAATTATACTATTATTAATTTTAAAACAA
>NW_015732697.1:0-335 GCF_001515625.1 Sinocyclocheilus rhinocerous
TTCCAGAAAGGTTGCTTGGAGAGCAGCAATAGACAGGGCCGATTTGAACAGCCCCGAGGGTAGCGGCACCGCTGCGTATTTTTGGACCTAGATGTGGTGATATTGAGCCAAGCCCAAGGAGTTCCAGTAACAGAGGCGCTCTCCTATCATTAGTGATCAACAGGTCTCCGAAACCTTATGTCAGCTAACATAAAAGAGCAAAAGTGCTAAATATAGTGGTTTTCAGACTGCACTTACAGCACGTGTTAAACACAGGGCCAGTTCAGGCTGAGATTTGTATCTGGTATGATCTCTCGAGGTTTCCAATTTCTGTTCAGCAGGTGTGTCAAACATTT
>NW_015732698.1:0-335 GCF_001515625.1 Sinocyclocheilus rhinocerous
TTTTTTTACCAAAAACAGCAAATTACATCATAGCATCACAGTAATTCAAACGTATATATATGAGAAGCCTTGTTATATTATGTCAACATGCACTAACTAACTAACTACACTTCAGCTGTCTGAGAAATCATCACTGATTTTCAGGTGCAAATTTGGTTTACCTTCCTCAGGAAGCATTACTTTCATATCAGTCGTCATGTTTAATTAACACAAAACGACAGTGATAGTGTTTTGAATAGTGTTTAAAAAAAGTCATACCTCTGCGGATCCCTTGGAAACCTAAAGAAAGCTAAATCGGACTGGGTGCTTTTCCTGGTACAGTTCGGAGCGGCACA
>NW_015732699.1:0-335 GCF_001515625.1 Sinocyclocheilus rhinocerous
AATACAATTGAATTACAATTTATTTATTTACTTTTATATTTGATTCAAGTTCTATTTTGACCCCTTATAGTAGGTGTGTTTTTTTTTTTCTTGAGGGAGGGGGCACAACAATACTTTTCTGCTTAGTGCATCCATTTGGCCAGCAGCGGCCCTGAGCCTACCAGACCGCAGTCAAAAACTCAGACAAGATCTACAATGGCGTTTTAGTGCACATAAAATAAAAATTAATTAATTAATTAAGTAGCCTAAAAAAAATAAATAAATAAGATTACGAGATTGAAGTCATAATATTTTGAGAATAAAATCAAAATTACGAAAATAAAGTCATAGCCATA
>NW_015732700.1:0-335 GCF_001515625.1 Sinocyclocheilus rhinocerous
TTGTACAATCCAGATAAATAGAAATTCAGGTCACACTCTATATTAGGTGGAAATATATAGTGTCTAAAATCTAAAGGAAAAGGACTTTGGTTTTTAATAATTTTTTATCTGACACTGCAAAATTAGTGATTTGGAAAATAAGAAAAAATAAACCTAGGGCAGGATACAGTAAGTGTGGTTTCTATGTTTTTGGGACTTGTGGCTGCTAGATTAAAAGTAGAGTTTGCTTACTACAAGTTGGTGGACTGTTTACCAAAGTTTGTTGATATCTGGGCTGTTAATGAGGTATTGTGTACTTTATATAAAAACAATGAAATGGTTTTTACTGTTTAAAC
>NW_015732701.1:0-335 GCF_001515625.1 Sinocyclocheilus rhinocerous
CTATCTATCTATCTATCTATCCCTCCCTATTTTAAGTCCCTGAGTACTATCACTATTAAGTGCTAAAACAGCACTTTACCACATTATTGCATAATTTCTGTGAAATTTCCGGTCCAAACACACAGGGTGCATACTTACATCGCTGATAGCACACGTCCATCACAGAGATGTCTATTTGACGTCTGCAAGACTGTATTTTTTAGGGTGTTTGCTCATCTGCAATACGTCTATAGGACGTTTCCTACCAGATGTCAAATAGACGTTTAGAAGATGTTTTTGATTTAGAGTGGATGTAAAACTGACATCTTAGAGACATCTATCAGATGTTTGTACAC
>NW_015732702.1:0-335 GCF_001515625.1 Sinocyclocheilus rhinocerous
ATTGGTGTTTCTAATGTTATTGGTATTATTGTTAGTCTGAGTGTTTTTGGTATTGGTGTTCATAGTGTTGTTGTTGTGAGCGGTTGTGTCAGTCGTACAGCAGCTCAAACACACATGCTGACGGTCCGTCAGTCGTCAGATTAAATCTCAATCATTCAGACAAACACAAACCAGAGAGCTGTGATCGATCTGTGACCAATCAGTCAATGAAGCTGCACTGATCCGTTCTGTGTCTCACACTGATTCTCTCTGTCAACACATGAGAGCTACACACAGACAGACAGTTATTCTAGTGATGTCCAACCCACCATCTCATATAGAATGCAATGATGAGT
>NW_015732703.1:0-335 GCF_001515625.1 Sinocyclocheilus rhinocerous
TAGAAGAGAAAATTTTCATTTGGCAGGGGTGATTTTGCAAAATTAAAACATTTGCAAAATTTCTTATCTTTGTCTCGTGATATCACCATAGAGAAGTGGAGTTTGCGGCAAAACCTTTTACAGTTATATTGTCTTTTACTGCATTTCAAAATAGTACTGTAATGCTGTTGTGAAATTAGATTAAGCAAATGGTCTCACCACTATAATTTATCTTAACAAAATCTAAAAAGGCGATGTAATGAGTAGTTACACTGTGATTAATATATTAAAAATGTATTGGACATTACAATAGCAAATTTTAATAACGAACACAAAAAATACTAACGTTACTACTA
>NW_015732704.1:0-335 GCF_001515625.1 Sinocyclocheilus rhinocerous
TTTGGATATTAATATTTTTAGGAATAATATTATTGATCTTAATTAGAGTAAGCTTTCTTTTAGAATGGGAAATAATGTCAGGTGATATTATCCTAGTTGAAATTAAAGTGGAAAGACAGAACATCTCAGGATTTGAATTATCTGTATGGGGTACCATAAAAGAGAAAAGAAATGAGATAGAAAATAAAACGAAGGATTTTGGGAAATGGTTAGATAACCTAAGTACAGACAAAACGGTGTATTACATGGTTAGAATGCCAAAGGTTAAATTTAAGAGTACGGTAAAAATTAAGTACTGGCATAGTAATGAAATCGAAATATTCGAAGAGAATAAT
>NW_015732705.1:0-335 GCF_001515625.1 Sinocyclocheilus rhinocerous
TATTGTATCCGTTCTTCTTCTTCTTCTTCTTCTGCTCTTGAGTCTGTGGCAGACCATCGAACCGCTTGTGGGAAATTAATGTAATTTGATCGAGGACAGTCTGAACTTTAATCACAGCAAATTTGGAGTCTCTAACTCCAGCTAGTGGTCTGGAGATGTAAAACAAGTCTATTTTCGCTTATAATACCGAGTCAAACGATATCCAGTTTTGTATTTTATGAACACATTGGTGTATTGTTCCAAAACTTGGCATGTGTCATCAGCTCCATACCCTGAAAGTACTCAAAAACTTTCAGGTCAGTGACCCCTTGTGGTCAAAAGTTATAATGAAATTT
>NW_015732706.1:0-332 GCF_001515625.1 Sinocyclocheilus rhinocerous
AGGATGGGATGTGGAGCCCTGCCCCCATTAGTGTGCTCTTCTGAGAGAGTGTTAGTGAGGTAAAGAGGTGATGAGGCCTGACAGATCCATATGCCAGCCACATCCATATGCCATGCCACTCTTCTTCTCTCTCTCACACACTGTGCATTCAAAACATAAAACACTATTCAGAATATATTACAGAATAAGGCACTAATATGTGCTTTATAAATACTAATAAACAGCTAATATGCTAGTAATATGCATGCTAATAACCAACTAGTTAATAGTGAGAACTGGTCCCTAAAGTGTTACCATACAGTGTGTGTGTGTGTGTGTGTGTGTGTGTGTGT
>NW_015732707.1:0-335 GCF_001515625.1 Sinocyclocheilus rhinocerous
CCTACTCAGGGAACCATGGTTACATACGTAACCTGAGACGATTTTATTTGTGAACTTATGTTCGGCTATTCTTTTTAATAGTTAACTTTTTACTATTTTTGAATTATTCGGTTCATTAGTCATCAAAGCTCGGTGAATATTGCTCACAGACACAGATATTTACATAAAATTTTACCAAGCTGATTACACTAAAAACTCCCACAGATCATGTTTTAAGGCCATTTCAAGTCTTATTTTGACGTAACAAAGTAGTTATATCTAAGTATCTGAGTTGTTTACTTACTTTTTTTAATTAGTCTTACCATTAACGCCATTACATTGTTCATTCAGACTGA
>NW_015732708.1:0-335 GCF_001515625.1 Sinocyclocheilus rhinocerous
TTTCTGAAGACAATCACCTATTGCACCTTTAACCATTGAAAAGTATTAAAAAGAGCCTGTGACTCCATTGGATCGTCAGACTCCACCCGCGTTCCTGCGCTTCTGTCTCCTTTCTGAATGAAGTTATGCACACACAGTTTGGACACGGTCTCTGCTTGTTTGCAATGCAAGGGTAAATAAAGAACTGGCTGTTTGAACAAGAACAGCATTTGGTTTACTCAAGAAACACTCTCTCTATGAAGGCTGATGTTTTATGTATTTGAGGAGCAGAAGAGTGTCTTGCGCCGGTTTCAGCTTCACGTCAGCGTCACTGCAGCGGCTCCAAAGCCACATAT
>NW_015732709.1:0-335 GCF_001515625.1 Sinocyclocheilus rhinocerous
CCTCGGTTCCCTGAGATATGGGAACGAGTACTGCGTCTGCTAAGATGGGGAAAACTCCTTTTTCTCCGATGACTGAAGCCTTTTTTTAATAACGCAGTGTAACTACACAGCCATTGGTTCGTGCAGTGAATTCAAAATTAACCAATGGCTCGGCAGCGGAGCTGCATGAGCCTATGGTGATGAAGCCCGCCAGAGCCTGCCAATATGGGCGGGGCCATCTGGCTATATAAGTGGGCATGTCGCCATAGGATTCTCAGATTACTTCGACTGAAGCGACGACTGAGTCGTGTAGCTGCATAGCACGGCTAGTTACGCAGTACTCATTCCCGTATCTC
>NW_015732710.1:0-335 GCF_001515625.1 Sinocyclocheilus rhinocerous
GATTCTGATAAAAACATATGGTAGCTGGAGGTCTGCGCTGCGAATATGAGCAGGCTTTTCGGAGAGCGTACGTGTCAGTCTTCGTTCTGCGGTCGGTCTCTCTCCCCCGCCCCCTTGACCCTGCCAATCGACACTTCATCACCACGGAAATGAGAGGCCAAGTGGCGGCGCAGCGGTCACTGGTTGTCGCTTTACCCCTGCGGTGACACCCACCTCATTACCCTGCTGAAGGCATGCTGGGTAATTGAAACAGAGCGAAATGGGCAGCAGTCCAGCACGTCCGCCTCTCGATGGGCTTTCATTACCCAAAACAAAAGCAAAGGGTCATGCTAAAC
>NW_015732711.1:0-335 GCF_001515625.1 Sinocyclocheilus rhinocerous
ATTATTTTGCATATATATGTGGCATTATATTGACTCCATAGAAAACATGTTAAGACCCGAGCGATTGTGTGCTTTTGTATGTTCGTTTGTGTGATTTATTTTTTATATATATATAGTGATGTTGATGGAGCAAATGAATGCGAACCAATATCAAGTGCTGCTTCCCCTTACAGAAAAAGCACATGAATTTTGCATGTGCAAAAACACATGTGGTCACATATACATGCGATTCTGCACATGTGAAATTTCATGTGTGAAAACGTGAAAATCACATGGGAAACGTGTGCTTTGCACATGGGAAATGTGTGCTTTTGGAACATTTTCATGTGAAACCC
>NW_015732712.1:0-335 GCF_001515625.1 Sinocyclocheilus rhinocerous
GCTTTATTTATATAGTGGTTTTAACAATACAGATTGTCAAGGTAACTTTATAGCGTTTAACACGAAAGTAGTGTCAAATCACAAATCTTTCAGTTAATTGAATTCCGTGTCATCCAGTTTAGTTTAAATAGTATCTGTGCAATGAAGTCGACGATACCGCTGCATATTAAATGTCCCCAGCTAAGCAAGCCAGAGGCGACAGCAGTATGGAACAAAACTCCAGTGACCGAATGGTGAAAGCCTTGGGAGAAACTAGGCTCAGTCGGGCCAGATGAAACCTGCAATTAAACTCCAAGCTGCAGCAAAATCACATTGTGCAGAGGACTCATCTGGTT
>NW_015732713.1:0-335 GCF_001515625.1 Sinocyclocheilus rhinocerous
GTACAAAATTAGTGTGCAAAAATAGAGCACTTTAAGTACATTATGAAAGTGTACTAAGTGTACTTAAATAAAGTATATTTTACTGCACTTTTTTTCACCTGGGAATTTTAACATTCCTGGTATTCTGTTCTTCATTACCTTGCTTGTGTTTCAGTTTTTCTTCTTCTTCCGGCTCATCTAGTGTGTCACAATGCTGCTCACCAGATGCCATCGGCCTTCACTGACTCACTGCTGTTGGACAGGAAGAAAAAGGTTTTTAAAAGCTCCTCTGTCATTAGACACTTTCCAAAAATAAATAAGGAACTTTTTGTAAATAAACAAGTAAACAAAACATA
>NW_015732714.1:0-335 GCF_001515625.1 Sinocyclocheilus rhinocerous
GTGAAATTGTGAAAATATTGGTTTTAAGTTATTTATTGAGCAACTGTGGCTCATCAAGGTGAGTCATCGTTTACAGACACACTTCTGCTTTTCTTAATCAGTCGTCTTATTTCATAACATTCAGTTAGATGCTAAGTCATGTTTGACCACAGTTGCTCAATAAGTTGCCCATCTCACAGTCTCACACTCTGTAGCATGTGTTCTCTAGCTGCTGTAGCGTGTACATAGACCTCATACATTCTGACTGCCTCTCTCTTCTCTGAAAACCACTGCTGCCAGCACTGTACGCTGATTGTTGAGAAAGTCCATTCCATTTTTTATTCACGTCATTCCTT
>NW_015732715.1:0-336 GCF_001515625.1 Sinocyclocheilus rhinocerous
AAAAAAAAAAAAAATTGTTAATAAATTATTGGCCAAAAAGGGCAAGAACGCTGATATTATATTGCATTAATAAATCGAGTACACTGGATTTGTTTGAAATTTATTTCAATTTCCCATAAAACACCTTCTGAGAGTCTAAAAAGTGTAATTTTTGAGACTTGAAAAGAAATAAAAATTAATAAAATATTTAGAAGTCACGGAAATATAGTTATTTCTAGTTATTCTCATCTCTAAAATATCGAAATGGCTTAAAATGTATTACATTTATCAAAAATAAATTTAAATAAATTTATTTTTAATAAATACTTGGTCAAAAGGTGCAGGAATGCTGATATT
>NW_015732716.1:0-336 GCF_001515625.1 Sinocyclocheilus rhinocerous
AAAAAAAAAAAGTTACACACTTTGTTTTAATGGTCAATTTGACCTGCATTTTATTTTATTTCATTTTGTTTTGTATTGTTTTTTGTTCTGTTCTGTTTTGTTTTGTCCAGGTAAAATGGCTTTCTCACACTTATTTTTAGTGCAGCAACAGACTAGTAATTTAGACGTTTTTGACTAAAAAAGATGAAGAAACAGCTAATTTTCATGCTTTGTTTTGGTGAAAGTGAACAAATAATGACAGAAATGTCAATTTTGGAGTGAACTCAATTTGCAAGAATATAATTGTTTTAATAAATAAATAAAACTATTTTATAAACAATATTGCTATAACATATG
>NW_015732717.1:0-336 GCF_001515625.1 Sinocyclocheilus rhinocerous
AAAAAAAATCGTAATTATTACAAACTTTTGAGCTCTAGTGTACTACCAAGATAATAACAATGTACTTTTTGCTGGGTGCTTTTGTTTTATTAGAATGTGGCTTGCACGGAACAACTCAGATGTAATAATATGAGTAGATCTGAAGGAAAAGCGATGTTATTGAAGCGCTCGACCTAAATTGGACACAAAGACGCAAACGGCGTCTCATGTTTCATGAACAGTCACACGCTGTACTTCTGAAAGCACTGTGTGTTATTGTAACTCTCTAACACCCATCACAAGTGACGAATAACAAACTTCATTGTCATCACACGCACACTCACGCACACACACACA
>NW_015732718.1:0-336 GCF_001515625.1 Sinocyclocheilus rhinocerous
TGTGCAGATCTTAAATAAAGAATGTCAAGATATGATATAGTCCATAAAAAATGTAAAAGCAGATTTAATACGGTGTTTATTGTGTGTTATAAATAACAATAATCTTAAAAGTGAGTTTTTAATAAACTTTTAATTAACGTTCAGGTACATTTTAATGTATTGACCCCATAAAATCAAAATATCTGACTCTTCAAATCCCTAAAAATAATTTACAACAACTGCAAAAATAAAATAAAAAAAGGAATAAAAAAAAAAATAAAAAATAATAATAATAATGAATTGTAATTTTTTATCTCAACATGTCGTTTGTTATGATGCATAAATCTATATTTTAAC
>NW_015732719.1:0-336 GCF_001515625.1 Sinocyclocheilus rhinocerous
AAAAAAAAGAATCAAGCATAATTTATTTAACTGATCATATAAAGCAATTAAACCCTGCAGCTAAATCATTCGTAATCTCATTAGGGTAGGCACTAAGAGGAATATGTGTGTCAGCTTTAAGGACTTAGGCTTATACTTTTTCAGTTCAAATATCACAGATAATGTCATAGTCTTTCTTTGCTGATGTCTGTCTGGCTGTAGTGACAAAGATAGGCTCTTCCCAGTCTACGATCAAACAGGAGACTCACAAATTAAAGCTGCTTTAGACAGAACCATCTAAATTACAAACATGAAGAAACTCATGTATATTGGGCAGTAAAAATCCTCTTGTCCCAT
>NW_015732720.1:0-336 GCF_001515625.1 Sinocyclocheilus rhinocerous
CATAATTTACTCATACTTGTGGTCACCATTCATTAACATTGTATGTAAAAATGCAGCATGAACATTCTGCCTGAAATCTCCTTTTTGTTTTCCTTAAAGACAGTCAAACAGTATGAGTTTAGAATAACATGAGGGAGAGTAAATGACGGCAGTGTTCATTTTTGGGTGATCTGTCCTTTTAAATACTAGAAGAGTTAAAATCACTTAAAATTTCTAAAACTAGAAAGTTAACATCACAATTTCTAATGACTCTTTCTTTTCTTTCCTCCTGTCTCTAACCTTGCCTGAGCGTTAATTAAACCAATATCTGTCCCCTCAGTCTGCTGTATAGCAATG
>NW_015732721.1:0-336 GCF_001515625.1 Sinocyclocheilus rhinocerous
AATGTCTAAATATAAATCAAAATCCACAACTTAAAAAAAGTATTTATGTCTAAAAACAACTAGAGAATTCTACAGAGCTCTATAGGAATCCAGTGGCTAAACCAATAGCAAAATATTCTGAAATACTGTAAAAACTTAAACAAAAAATCGGAAAATGGAAAAAAAGATCATAAAAAAAGAATTAAGTCACTGTTTAGGCAACAGAAATGTATGTACAATTATAACTTTTTAACTAACAAAAAGTTAACATAACAATTTGTCATTTATGAAAACACTCTTGCCCTGAGAAAATCTAACTTCATTCAATAGCTGACTCTTGTCTGAATGCTTGCTTGG
>NW_015732722.1:0-336 GCF_001515625.1 Sinocyclocheilus rhinocerous
TAAAAACTCCATCAGGGTGCTTGTTCTGTTGTCCACTGATAACATCATACAATTGCTCCAATGCCATCTTAACATTAGCCTGAGGTGGTATATATACGGCCATAACAATCACAACAGTATATTCCCATGGCAAGTAAAATGGTCGGCATTTTAGCATTAAGTATTCCAAATCCGGAGAGCAAAACTTATCAATCGTTGTTGAGTTAACGCACCAGGAATCATTAACAAAAACACAGAGTCCTCCTCCTCCGAGCAAAGGAACTGCCAGACGACAGTGGAGGAGGAGGCAGAAGCGGGTGGGAGGGCGGCCATTTGTGAGCCTCCGGGCTTTCAGGC
>NW_015732723.1:0-336 GCF_001515625.1 Sinocyclocheilus rhinocerous
AAAAAGCCAAGATCTTGTTTTAAAGCAAATCATCAGCTAAAGCTAACACATTTCCCAGAAAACCACTGGTTATGGCAAACAAAGGGAAAGTGTAATGTATGGAAAATGTACAGAGCCATTTCTGCACAGGTTGGGAGAGGAAAAACAGGATTATGGAGAGGATAACAGTCATAACAGGCAATGGATGGCAAAACTCTAACCATAAGTATGTTGGAAATATTGCAAATATACAAATGTGTGCGCACCACAGTGAACTTTTGTTTGGAAAGAAAAAAACTGGTGTGTGTTTCTTCCGGGTGTGCCTCACACGTCCTGAAAAGTGAAGCTGCGGGCTCT
>NW_015732724.1:0-336 GCF_001515625.1 Sinocyclocheilus rhinocerous
AAAATAATTTGGATGAAAGTAATTTCGCCAGCCTGGAGTTTCATACATGAGAGGAATACAAATGGCTTATTGTGGCGGAACGCGTAATGTCGGTGGAAGGAAGAAGTGAGGTCACCTGCAATCTCCTCTAAGATATTGCCTTTGTAGCCTGGGCTGAGACAAGGTCACGACCCCAGTGCAGAAAATATACTGCATATGGATGCATCATTACCAGATTGACTCCTGGTTAAACACACCATCATGGGTACAATGTATCTGTACTTTAAGAGAGAAACATACACACTTTTCATCCATGGCTCTGTAAATGAACTGTGAGAGACATGAGCTATCAGGGTT
>NW_015732725.1:0-336 GCF_001515625.1 Sinocyclocheilus rhinocerous
AAAATATCGCCTGTGAGAGCGAGAAGACTCGCGATCTTTTGGAGAACGCTTGAATCTCAAAGCACGGTATGTTTGGACACCCCTTCAGGGCGCCGTAGAGTTTTATGATCTCTGGGATGCAAAGGATGGTGATGAGGATCCACACGACCGCGCAGCACTTCAACGCGCACCCGGCGGTTCTCAAAGACCGGGAGCGCAGAGGGCAGGCGAGGGCGATCATCCGGTCCACGCTGATTAAAGTGATGAAGATACAGCTCGTTCTGATGTTCACGCGAAACACCATTAAGGCAACGGTGCATGTGGCCGCTCCAAACGGCCACCGGAGCGTTGCGTAAA
>NW_015732726.1:0-336 GCF_001515625.1 Sinocyclocheilus rhinocerous
TCATCTTTCATATCAAATTCTTACATTTTATTAATAATTTCACTTCATCTAATAAGACACTATAGGGCTGTTACCAATCAAATGAAATCATTATGAACAAAACCGATCTTTCCCCTGCAGAAAAAACAGAAGCGGCTGAAGTGTTTAGATGCATTTACACACACAGTTTAATGAAGCATTCACACTGCAAAAGTACAACAGCATAAATAATACGAGCTTGCTGTTTTAAATCTGTTTTTTAATATACAAATATGAAATGTTGGGGACAAAATGCAAAGATAAGATACTTTTAAATATGAAAGTAAACCGCCAGTAGATCTTAATCAGTGAGTCATT
>NW_015732727.1:0-336 GCF_001515625.1 Sinocyclocheilus rhinocerous
AAACCAAACTGGCATTCAAAAGGGGACATGCCCAAAGAAGAATGGTGTAGTGTGTTATGTGCAAATTCCGCCCAGATTAAGTGAGAGCTCCAAGCCGTCTGGTTGTTGGACACCAAGCATCTGAGAGTCTTCTCAACCTCCTGGTTGACCCTCTCTGTCTGTCCATTCGATTGGGGGTGAAAACCAGAGGACAGGCTAATGGATGCCCCAATCAGACGCCCGAACGACTTCCAGAACCGGGAGGTGAACTGAGATCCTCGGTCGGACACCATATCCTGGGGAAAGCCATGGATTCTGAAGACGTGCTGCATTAGCAACTCCGCTGTCTGACCTGCT
>NW_015732728.1:0-336 GCF_001515625.1 Sinocyclocheilus rhinocerous
TTTTTTTTAAAACCGTAGATATGCAAATGTTTACGGTATGATAACTGTGCACGTTCAAACCGTGATAAACCTTCATACCGGTATATCGTTACGACCCTAATTACTTACGAGTACTAGCGTAGGCCGCCTTCTCCAGTGGTGCCATTTTTGAAGCCTCTCCTCTGACTGTTTCGGGAAAAGGTTCAAAGCTTCGAGAGGGTCAAAAACAGCGCCATCTGGTGGTTAAGAAATATAGCAGCCAAAAACCTGTGAAAGACGCTCCGTCGGACAAAGCAGCGACCACAAATTCCATCAACTCATGTTACAAGCACAAATAAAAGCCTAACAGTGTGTTGT
>NW_015732729.1:0-336 GCF_001515625.1 Sinocyclocheilus rhinocerous
AAAACCGAGGTACGTACTGAACCGTCATGTTTGTGTACCGTTACATTCCTAATATTTATGTATTTATATGTCAAAGCAGCTTCACAGTAATAAAAAGGAAAAATTAACAGTTTTTCACAACTGGTTTGTTTAAAAAAAATCATGCTAAAAGATAACGGTTAATAGTAAAATGAAGAACAAAGAAACATTTTGTACAATAGAGCCAAGAGTGCTATCTGCTTGTCAAGATGTCCAGCCATGAGTTGTGAGCGTTTTTCTCTTTTCTATTTTTTTCTTATCATTGTTGCTGTTTGATAATTATTAGGGATGCACCGATACCACTTTTTCCAGTACTCG
>NW_015732730.1:0-336 GCF_001515625.1 Sinocyclocheilus rhinocerous
AAATTAAATTAAATTAAATGATTAAAATAACATTTAAAATAATAAATGAATTAAAATAATAGAATAAAATAATACTGAATGAAAATCCATAGGTAAGCACAATTTATATTTACCTATAAAAATACTGTCAAGCATTTAAGCATAAACGTTTAGATTAAAAGATGAGAAACATAAATTCAAATAAGTTTGTCCAATCTTTTTCATAAACTTATTGCTATATAAAGTTCCCCAAGTTAATTCTGATATCAAATTAATCAAGTAGCCAATCCAAACAAGAATATTTCATTTTATAATCAGCTAATGTCATAATAAGATCAAAAAGCTGAGAACATATAA
>NW_015732731.1:0-336 GCF_001515625.1 Sinocyclocheilus rhinocerous
ACATGACGCTTATAATAAATAGAATATTATTGTGTAGGTGTGGACGCTAATATAGGTACTTTTAAATGTGAAATCAATCCTTGAATTGAAATGAATTTGAGTTGAGGTTGCAAACTGGATGTAGAATTGCAATTTGATTACGATATATAAGGAAATAAAATTCAAATAAATTAAATTGCAAAGAAATCCATATAACTATTTTTTTTAAACTAGAAAAGCTAAGTTTGTCAAAAAATGCTTTTTTAAAATGTATCGATGGATGTTTGAAATGTGACATATTATAGAAATTTGGGACCCACTTTATATTAAGTGGCCTTAACAACTACGTACTTACAT
>NW_015732732.1:0-336 GCF_001515625.1 Sinocyclocheilus rhinocerous
AAACTTTATTTATCTTAATTTAATGCTGTATATTGAGCAGCGGACCATATACGAGATACATTACATATCTAAGGAAAAATGCATTGCTGGTCGGCGCCACCTAGCATGCAGGCATGAATTAGCAGAAGGTGATCAATCGGTGATAACAAATTACTGATTTATGTTGTCATAGAATATTTTAAAATTCTATAAAAATATAAAATATCTCATCAAGGAAAAATATAAATGACATCACCTAAATACAGTACAATTTTAATGGTGTAAGATACTGTATAATACATTACCATCAATGCTGTAACTTTCGGACTGGAGGAGAGACTTGTCCCAGAAGGTGAA
>NW_015732733.1:0-335 GCF_001515625.1 Sinocyclocheilus rhinocerous
GAGGTAATGAGTTTGGCCCATCAGGAAGGCCGGGACACCCGGACCCATGGCTCTTCCGTCAGGGGTCTGCCCATCTGTGTTTTCTCTGGTAGCGCTTCGCCTTGATGAGAGGGGCCGCCTGTGTACCTGCATCCATGAATGATGACTGACGGCTGTTTCCAACAATCAGCGCTTCTAAAAATGCGCATTATTTATGGGCTGAATGCACCGAAAATTGTATCCGTCTTTGAAGTCGAACATGATGCGTGAGAAGTTCAGCATGAAAACACAGTTTGATCCCAGAGGAAATACCTGCACACACACACACACACACACTCTCTCTCTCTCACACACAC
>NW_015732734.1:0-336 GCF_001515625.1 Sinocyclocheilus rhinocerous
CTACACTTGCATTTCAGGTGGTCAAGTCACATTTATTTCTAAAGCGCTTCATATAATACAGTTCCAAAGCAGCTTCACATTAATAAACTGTTTGTGTCTCATCTGATGCACTCATTCACACAGAGACACACAGAGAATGCAGATTTATTAGAGACTCGATTAGATGCGTTTGCTTGAGTTAAACCTGCTGAACTCGGGCTGGAGATCTGCCTTTAAACACAAAGCCGACGGTCAGATTGACACGATCTGCTGTGTTTGGCCTCCCTTCGCTCTTATATTCTATTATGTATTATGTAGTGAGATGGCGCCGACGGTGATGGCTGCCTCCGTGGCGTG
>NW_015732735.1:0-336 GCF_001515625.1 Sinocyclocheilus rhinocerous
CAATGCCAAACCCCTGGCCACTTTTAATTCTCCTTCATTTGCATCGTAACCTCCGCACCAAGTTGCACAAATGCTGTAAAATGTTAATAGGACCTGTCTCTCTACTCAGAATGAATGCTTAAGCCGTTTTCATCTCTCTCTCCCCCACGACCCTCACTATCGCTCGCTCTCACCCTCCGCGCACGTCTGCGCGCTCAGTCTCCGGCGCGTCGTCAGGGGAGCGCGTTAGTCCGAGACAGCGCATGGTCACTGCTGCACTAATTGGGAGCACTATGCTAAGTTTTATCTCCTCATTTCTAACAAGCCATACACACAATCCCTGACGCCTCTCTCTCT
>NW_015732736.1:0-336 GCF_001515625.1 Sinocyclocheilus rhinocerous
CTTTCCAAATAAGCTCATCATAATGTAAAGTCGCCAAAATACTATTAAGTCCACTCAAGCTAGAAGAAAGTAGCTACAACAGTAAAATTTCATTTTTATTATCACTGTTGCTTATAAAAATAGCTTAATATTTTTTTGTGGGAACCATGATAAATTTTTTT
Source organism: Sinocyclocheilus rhinocerous (assembly GCF_001515625.1). Classification (NCBI taxonomy): domain Eukaryota; kingdom Metazoa; phylum Chordata; class Actinopteri; order Cypriniformes; family Cyprinidae; genus Sinocyclocheilus; species Sinocyclocheilus rhinocerous. The sequence goes on from NW_015732736.1 coordinate 162, forward strand.
TCCCAAGATTGTTTGATGAATACAGAGTTCAAAAGGACAGAATTTTTTTGAAATATAAATCTTTTGTCAATTTACTAGATTTTTTTTTACTAGATAAAAAAAACCGTTTTAACCGGTAGCGTACATTTAAACTAAAGTAATAAAACTAGAATAAAACGTATATAATTGATTAGAA
>NW_015732737.1:0-336 GCF_001515625.1 Sinocyclocheilus rhinocerous
CCCCATGTGTTCCGTGTCCCAGTTAATTGACTCATTCCATGCACCCTGATTGCCCTGTGTTTTAAAGACCCAGTCTGTTCAGTTTGTGGTTGTCTGGTCTACTTGTTGGATGTTGTGTGTTTCCCGAGTTCCTGTTGTGAATTAACCCTTGTGATTCAAGTATTAAAGACTGTTGAATGTTGCGTCTCCATCGTTCCTCCCACAGCGAATCGTGACAGAAGACCAGACCAAAACAGTTGCCTCCGAGTGTCTACCCTTCATTTTTGTTTTCGTCCTTTTTCCCTCAGTGTCTTTTTTTTCCGTTGTGTTCCGTGTATGGATCCCTTCACCCGCCCG
>NW_015732738.1:0-336 GCF_001515625.1 Sinocyclocheilus rhinocerous
GTCATCTAGTGCAGCGGGAACAAAAACAATTAGTTGTATTTTCTTGTTATATCTCTGTGTGAACCATACTTTAAAGGAAACTATTTCACCTCTGGAATCCTAGCAATGACATTCAGGGACCTCTGAGATGGCAAGGCCGCGGTCAGTTCGATCTCTTTCTCACTGTTCATTACTCTTTCAATTCTGAAGCCCGCCTGGAGAGCCGCCGTAGGGATGTGCTTAGACAGCCTAATTGGGACGTTGTACACAGATAATAACTATTACATCAGTGTCGCTTTCTACATTACTCCATACATTTGTTGTTCAGTGTTTATGAACATTACTTTTTGGCGTAGG
>NW_015732739.1:0-333 GCF_001515625.1 Sinocyclocheilus rhinocerous
TATATATATATTGTCACTGTCTTATGTATTATAATTCATCATTTATTTATGTATATATACACACACACACACACACACACACACACACACAATGTACATTAAACAGTACTCTATTATTATTAAAATGTTGATATTTTATTGTCTTATAATTAATAAATAATGTTAATAATTGTATTAATAAATAATGTCTGACTTATTATAAATTAATATTAGCTTACACATGGCTTATTGTTTTTTTTACTATTATTATCATCCTCGACTTAATTCGTTATAGCTAACAATGAAAATATTAATGTATAAAAGTCAGAGTCAAAGCTAAAAACTACATCACAG
>NW_015732740.1:0-336 GCF_001515625.1 Sinocyclocheilus rhinocerous
AACATTTCTTGGTATTCAATACTGCCATGGGCTGTATCTTTCAAACCTACTTTTAATTAAATCATGACTCACTAGCTGTCTTCCTTCAAGATGTGCCGTAGGAGGAATTCAGAGCATGTGAAATTTTTATAAATACACACATACCACCTACTAAATAACAGTGTTGTATTGTGTAACAAATTTTCTGAGAACATTGCTAAACTGAGACTAAGTTTAAAAAAGGTGTGTGTATATATAGTAAATATAATTTTATTATATTTGCTTTTTTATTTACTTAAATATTTTTTATTTTATTCATTTATTAATTATAACATCAAATTAGCAACAAACATAAAA
>NW_015732741.1:0-336 GCF_001515625.1 Sinocyclocheilus rhinocerous
AACAAAAGGAAATATATCGGTATCGGCCAAAATTAGTTGAAAAATCAGCAAAAATCCAATATTGTGCATCCCTAATATTTTTATATTTGCATGAACAGTTCCTTTAATTCAAGTCAAGTGCCTCAAACGTTAATAAAACTACAGAAGACTCTATATACTTACACTATCTACACAGTAGAGGAAGCTGGCATTTTCTTTAAATAGTGCTGGCAATAAAATGAGTGCAGCATTCCTAACAAGACCTACAAACAGATAGAAATTATTGTACATTAGGTACAGAAATCAATTAAAAGGATAGTTTACCCAAAATTGAAAATTCTGTCATCATTCACTCGC
>NW_015732742.1:0-336 GCF_001515625.1 Sinocyclocheilus rhinocerous
AACTTTATATTCATCAAGCTATCATGAAAAAATGCATCAGTTTCCAAAAAAATATCAAGCAGCACAACTGTTTTCAACATTGACAATAATTTCTTGAGCACCAAATCTTATTAGAATGATTTCTTAAGAATTATGTGACATTGAAGACTGGAGTACTGGCTACTGAAAAGTCAGCTTTGCAGTCACAGGAATAAATTACAATCATAAAATCTATTATTTATCATCTTAAAATGTATTAAAAAGAAAAACAGCTATTTTAAATTGTAACAATATTTCTGATTCATGACTGAATCACTTAGGGTGCTTTCACACCTGTAGATCGATTGCTTTGTTCCG
>NW_015732743.1:0-336 GCF_001515625.1 Sinocyclocheilus rhinocerous
CTTCAATGTTGAAAGGTCACTCAAAATCGCTTTCCAATACACACATTATTTGGCTGAATGTGTACAGAACGTGCCAGTCCTCCCTTCTGTCCGCCAGACACCTGACAGTGATGAGAAGCATTTAATAATGGAGAACTGAAGAGGGCCTATATTAGGTTTCATTACTTTTCATCACTTGAAAAATGTTGAATCTCAATCATTATAAATCTCTCCTGAGGTTAAGCAAACAAATATATATCTTATATATCTATTAAATATATCTATTAAAGTTTTGAATATATTAAATTAAAGGTGACATATCATGAAAATCGGACTTTTTCCGTGTTTAAGTGCTAT
>NW_015732744.1:0-336 GCF_001515625.1 Sinocyclocheilus rhinocerous
CAGGTTACTAACATTTATAGCTCATTAATAAATGGTTCACAGGTGCTCGCTTTATATTAAGGTTCATTTGGACAGGTTTCTAACATTTATAACTCATTAATGGTTCTTCACAGGTAACTAATATTGGAATTAAAACATTTTCTTCATATTTATTTAAAATATCTATGAGCTGATATGCGATGGGAATAATGGGAGAAGAATGGGATTGGAAATCTGTGGATTTCAACTCAGGTCATTTGTCTCACAAATTTGGTAACACTTTATTTTAAGGACCAAATTTGAGCTATTAATTAGTTGCTTATTAGCACACATATTACTAGCATATTGGCTGTTTAT
>NW_015732745.1:0-336 GCF_001515625.1 Sinocyclocheilus rhinocerous
GGCATCTGTAAAGGCTTTTCAATCGCCCATTTGGCCAAATTGTTAAGTGGCTGAGAGTACTATTTCAGTTAAATTTCATTCATTAAATTTTCAGTAAATTACATTCAATTAACTAATTTGATGTAAGGGCTTTTTATGTGAAATTTTATTTTATTACAGTGGATTATTTATTTTAAACTCATTAATGTAATGTTTTGTTCATATTGTCAGCGGATGTGCCCATGTTTTTATACACGAAATTGAATAAAACAGTGGTGCAAGTGACTTTTTTTTAAATAAAAAAAATGTTTGCATTTTTTTCTGAATAAATGTTAAAATAGTGTTCAATAAGTATAT
>NW_015732746.1:0-336 GCF_001515625.1 Sinocyclocheilus rhinocerous
GTTGCTAAATCTAGCAACAAAATTGCTAAGTTGGCAACACTGATTACAATGTCAACATGTTCACTTCCTTACACAATGGTCCTGTTGCGCCATCTAGTGGTGGAGGACTCGACTAATTGTCTAGTTTTGCTCAAACAAGCGATTTGAAATGTTTTTTTTTTTTAAATTAGTGGTTACCTAAATGTTTAAAAGCTAAATTTTAATTGTAAAATCATGTTCTAAATGCAAGTGTCTAATTTCCTCACCGCTTGTGTCGTTGCATTTGAAGACACTCAATAATATTAAGAAGTCTGGGCCTTCCTTTATATTTAGAATGTCTTGTTTATCTTGCTTTTA
>NW_015732747.1:0-336 GCF_001515625.1 Sinocyclocheilus rhinocerous
GCTTGTTGAGTTCATATTCTAGGCTCTGCTTGTCTGTAAAAAGTATGCTTTAATAATAAGGTGTGGACTGAATTTGGCCCTACAATGTCACTGTTTTAGTATAATAAGCCACACGTTTTTCCTGTTAACCGTTTTAAAATTTGCCAAATCCATGCCTTGAACTAAGCACTGACTGAATTTCTCTGAGTTTAAGTTCAAAATAAAACTCTTTAGAGGCTCCGTATATTTCTTTATACTTGAGTTCAAGTTCACAATAAAACTCTATGAACCACTCCATTGTGGACGTACGGAGCTGTTTGAACTACTGCAAGCTGTAAAGTGTTTGTCCGAACTCAA
>NW_015732748.1:0-336 GCF_001515625.1 Sinocyclocheilus rhinocerous
AATGCATTACTTTTAAAAGTAACTTTCCCCAACACTGGTTGTCAGTATCTGTTCAGTTATTGTTTTAGGTTACTGTTTTAGTTGAGGCAGTCTTTTTAGCCTGTAGTGAAACGTTAACATGAGAAAAGTTACAGCCATAATATCAAACAATGACAAATCTGAAAAAGAAGCACCACCACTGGGATGTCGGAAGATTTAAATAAATTGTGCAACGTGATTACTAAAGGAAAATTCCTACAAATAATATGCAATAAGGACAGTTGCAGAAAAAACATGTTTTTTCATTGCTAATGTTTCACTCTGTGTGTTTATTAAATCCTTACAGTAGTTTTTTAA
>NW_015732749.1:0-336 GCF_001515625.1 Sinocyclocheilus rhinocerous
CTCAAGAAATCTAATTAGTCAAAGGCCATTTGAGAGGAGAATTGTGGCAACTTCATCTTCCCCATGCAGGCACAGAAATCCTCACCAACACTCCCACACTGATTTACTCGGGGTTAGCATGGAAAAATGCAAGCAATTATGGCACATCACACCTGAAAGATGAACATTTGTGTTTTCAAATCCAAAACAGTGTAAACAAGGCCATCTAAAGAGCAAACGCAGAAGGAAAAAAAGGAATAACATACAAAAAGAGCCAGGAACATAGTGTGATGATGGGCACAAACAAAAATACAACTCAAAATTTTGCCATATTAAAAAAAAATAAAAAATAAATAA
>NW_015732750.1:0-336 GCF_001515625.1 Sinocyclocheilus rhinocerous
TTTACACATAACAAAAACAAAAAAGCAATAAATAAGGTATACAACTGAATATCTGTTATTTAAACTGACTGCTGTTTTTTGGCTGATTTGAGGTCAGTCAGAAGTGGAGTGCTTTAGGATCGATCAGACTCACATTAATAAAAGAGAATGCATCAAGAAAAGCTGAAATGAATGATGACACAGGATCAAATCAAACAGGAGACAACACTGAACAAATGATCGTCACATTAATTAAAAGAGATCTACAGAGCTGGAGACTGAAGAAAGGAAACACAAAGAATTTAGGACATCCACCAATGAGTGACACAGACTACATTTATAAAAGAAAGAAAGAAA
>NW_015732751.1:0-336 GCF_001515625.1 Sinocyclocheilus rhinocerous
ACATGGGGAGGGAAAACACACACAAAACAGTCCAAGGGCGTGACATTACTCCCCCCTCCCGGAAGTACATACCATAACAATTGGGGGCGGGCAGACAGAGTCCAGGGTGGTGATGAAGGAGGGAGGAGCCAGGCAGGAGACAGGAGGGGCTTGGAGCAGGAGGAGCCAAACAGGACCCAGGCCACAGCCATGACGGCAACCCACGGTGGAGCCGACGGAGAGAGGAGCCATGGAGGAGGAAGGGCCGACAACTCCAGGAGGCAGACCAACGGCGGCGGAGCACATGGTGGAGGAGCCCGAGGCGGAGACGGAGAGCCAATGAGCCAGGGCGACGGG
>NW_015732752.1:0-334 GCF_001515625.1 Sinocyclocheilus rhinocerous
TTTAACTTCAATATTTAATAAATGTTAATTAATATGAAGTGAATTGAAAAAAATATTTATATTAATGTATTATTATATTTTAATCATAGCTTTATCCATTTATTTATTGTTTGCTTATAATCACACACAGTGTGATTTGTGTTTATAATCAAACACAGTGTGTGTGTGTGTGTGTTGTGTATATATGTATATTATTTATTTATTTCATTATATATTTCCACATTTTATTTTTAGGTTATTAAATATTTAAAGTTACATTGTTTGTTTGTTTGTTTATTGTAATCAGAGGTTACAAACATACCTATAACACACACACACACACACACACACACAC
>NW_015732753.1:0-336 GCF_001515625.1 Sinocyclocheilus rhinocerous
AATAATGATCTTTAAAATAGCATCATATGACCCCTTTAAAGAACTCGAGCATTTAAAGCAGCAGGCAATATAATTGCAGTGCACACTTTTAATATACAGAACGATATGGTCCGTAGGTGTGGACACTAATTATTGTTATATTTATTGTTATCTTTTTTGGTGTGAATAGGCTTTCTGTCGTGAGGTAAATACAGTATGTGGTCAAACAGGAAAAATTACCTGAAAGAGGAATCTAAACCAAGATTGCACCTACGTAGCCTTTAGTGGGTGTGTGCACCTACATAGACTTAATGTGTGTTATGACTGTGGTGTGTGTTGACTGTGTAATGTGCACTA
>NW_015732754.1:0-336 GCF_001515625.1 Sinocyclocheilus rhinocerous
GGCCCAGTGTGTTGTGATTCGTTAACCGCGTACTGCACATTGTCCCGAAACTTCACGCCCATTACCACTGAAGTTCGCTGGTGTAATTACATAAAAGTTTGTTGGTGTTTGTACATGTTTCTCTTAGAAGTACGAAATAGCATTTAGCTAACTGGCTACTAAAGCCAAACAGTGTTGGCCTTTGTTAACGTCCTTGATATAACCCAAAAATAATGGACAGAAACTATACATGGGAAATACATTTCTAAATAATAAAACATACTTACAGGTTGGAGCCCAACAACAGCTGCTTCTGCTTTTAAAGTGGGAACTGCTCCATGTTTCAGTAATAGCCTT
>NW_015732755.1:0-335 GCF_001515625.1 Sinocyclocheilus rhinocerous
TAGTAGCATGCCAATCCAAAAACAGAGTTGCCACAGACAGAAACGGGTGGACAGGACACAAACCTGAGGCGTGGGACACTGGAACTCGAGGAGGACCATGGGACTGGCACACTTCATCATGTTAAAGTAGAACAACAAGGGCTGCTTCCTGTTACACACATCACAAAAACACATTCTCAGTTCATGAAACTATTCACAGATTCATCAAGCATTCCTAGTCCTTGCAACATTTGATATTATTATTTTTTTTAAAGGGGTCATATGATGCGATTTCAATTAAAAAAAAATTAAAAAGCTGATCCGTGCTGGTCGCTGAGGAAATACATCAACTTCGC
>NW_015732756.1:0-336 GCF_001515625.1 Sinocyclocheilus rhinocerous
AAGGACAAGCTGAAACAAAAACAGGTAGCATGTACTTGCCATGGAATGAATAAAATTTCCCCTACCAACACATTCGAACACACACTCACCAGCATATCTGTGGCGTGCAGGTAGTGCTTGCTGGCCATGGATGCCTCCAACTTCTGAGGGACCTGTTTGATGTTCTCGATCTCGTCCAGCAAGCTGAGGACATGCTTGTGCTCGACACCTTCGATCCACAGCTTCCTCAGTTCATCTCGCTTACAGTGGAGGAGCATCTTACAGGATAACAGGTTCTCCTTGACCTGAGCAGAGAGCAGCCCACACACACCATGTCAGGAGAAGGTGAAAGTTCAC
>NW_015732757.1:0-336 GCF_001515625.1 Sinocyclocheilus rhinocerous
TGAAAGTCTCGTAAAAGTCCACTTTAAAAGTCCTTTGGCTTTGAACATGAATAATCACAACTTTTAAATGTAACTCAGCAGAGCCTCGTGAGGTTAACTAAGTAATATTTCACATTCAACGCAATGACGCATTCTCAAGCCTAATAACTTACAAATACATTTGCTGCACTTTAAATTACATCACATTTTAATTTTAAATTAAAATTAAATTTTCAATTTTGCATGACATTTGAATGTATGTACAAAGTTTTTTTCTTCTTCTTAATCATTTTCTTATTTCTTGTTTATAACAAATGTATTCATTTATTTACTTTATGGCTGATTTATTTTTATTGT
>NW_015732758.1:0-336 GCF_001515625.1 Sinocyclocheilus rhinocerous
ACACATCACAAAAACGGAACTCAAAATCTGAACGCAACCAAAAAATCTCATAAAATGATCAGGTGAAACAAATAAAAAACAAAGAAACCAACAACAACAACAAAAACTTGTCCAGCCCGGACCACTACCACATCTACCACTACTTAAAAAAAAGCCAGCCCAACACCAAACAGTAATACGAAACTCTCAAATAAAACCACAGTTTAGTTAAACTGAATGTTATACCTAAAAACTTTATGGTGCCAACATCAAATTCACAAGAAAAGAATGTGGATGAAATTAGAACCATTGTACACCAAAAACACTAACAACAATGACAGAAGCATATCTAGTGAC
>NW_015732759.1:0-336 GCF_001515625.1 Sinocyclocheilus rhinocerous
GCAGACTGGCCAGGTTGCGTGTCATGCTCTCGTCCTGGAAATCCATTTACAAAAGGTGAAAAATATTGACTAAATATGATTCACTTGCAACGAGGATAAATATGTGAATGTTTTAACAACAAGCAGACAAGAAGACCGAGACCCCTGAAAAGGTGGGCCTCGGTCCACTTCCAAATGAACTCTGGTGGGGTTTGACTGAAATATGAATGCAATGTGGGCCAAATACATCTAAATGAACTATACACAGGATGTGATGACACAAGATGAAATGGATAAAATGCTCAAGCACACCTGGTTCTTCTAGTCATAGAAGCTAAAGAATGTTGCCCGTTACAG
>NW_015732760.1:0-336 GCF_001515625.1 Sinocyclocheilus rhinocerous
ACACTTACAAGTGCTCAACCAGACATACCTACACACACAGACAACAAGTCTTAATTTAATGTCTCGGGAGACAGAGTTTGCAGCACCCTCTCTAGATGCCCATGAGAGATTGATATGCAGACCACATACAATGTATCATGATGTTAGAGAGGTTTCAAAAGGTCTAAACAGATTTATGACTATTATGTGGGTTTGTTTTTAAAGATAAACATTGTTTAGTGCACATCTAAACTGTTTTTTTTTAGTTCATGCAACACATCTTATGAGTACATAGATCCTGTGGGTATTAGGATTAATGTGAAAGATTAATGTGTCTGAACATTTTAATATAAAAAA
>NW_015732761.1:0-336 GCF_001515625.1 Sinocyclocheilus rhinocerous
AGAGAGAGAGAGAGAGAGAGAGATATTTAAGGAAAGGGGGAGGAGAAACAAGCATAAGGATTGGTGAAGCATCTCACAATGAGCTATTGAGCAGATCTAAGTGCTCTCACTGAGCAGATGTGGTGCGTGGCACAATCGCTCGCAGTGATTCTGTGAGCGCCGACTGAAGATATGGAATTCATAGGGATAGAAGGAATAATAGCTTGGATGAATTCCAGAACTCCTCCGATGTGATTAGGCCTCTGTGTGCATGTTAAAAGGCCCTTGTGTGGCGACATTTAGCTGCTGTAACCATGACAACAATGGCATCATCAGTCATTATACATAGAAGGGTAT
>NW_015732762.1:0-336 GCF_001515625.1 Sinocyclocheilus rhinocerous
ACCCACAATATTTAAAAATATTAGTTAGCTTAATATATATAAAATTCTCATTTATTGGGTACTTTCAATTGGGAGGTGGCTGTCCCGAAACCTGACCCCTAAATTTCAACTTATGAAAATGATATTGAAATTATTATTTTTTTTTTTTTTCATTGGTGTTTTTAAAAGTTTTTTTTTTCTTTTAAAAATTTAAGTAAAAAAAAAATATATATATTTATTTTATCATTTCTTTGTAAATTATAAAACTTTATGTAAAAAAAAAAAAAATGTGTCCCACATTTTTCATGTCACTATTCCTGTGTCCCCCTCTCTCATAGCTACAAGGTGTGAGTAGAT
>NW_015732763.1:0-336 GCF_001515625.1 Sinocyclocheilus rhinocerous
CACACTCCAAGTTCCACACACTCTTTCAGAAAAAACAAAGAACATGTGCTCCTTTGGGAGAGAAAGATTTTGCACTGAGATTCACATACAGGAGATACGCATAAACGGATGCACAAAATTGTGACATCTAAACGTTTGCCCTCTTGACCCACATTCTCAAATACCGTCAAAACGTATAAAGTCAAAATGTGCTATTCATATATTAAACAAAGAAAAAAATGGAAATGGACATGTAAAATATATTAATGTTAGCTCATAAAGATGAGAACCAATTATAGTCCCCACCCAGTCCCATAATATTTGAATGCCTGTGATAAATTACATCAACTGTCTGAT
>NW_015732764.1:0-336 GCF_001515625.1 Sinocyclocheilus rhinocerous
ACCGTTTATGCAGCGACTCGTTTGGATGATGGCCTACAGGTATCAATATGCATTACTTACAATATTTATCTAGCTAATCATTTTTGTCCTATTATACTTTTCTCGCTCTCTCCTTTGCAAACCCTCTTAGTGTACCATTGAAATGGTGTGAACTCTGCTCACAAATAAATTCTTGCACAATTCTTGCAAATGAAGGCCCCAGGGTTGAGGAAATCATCCAGCTTCTGGACTGGCGGGTGGAGTCTGACCACTACATTTTGGTGCTAGAGCGGCCCGTTCCCTTTGAGGAACTGAACTGGTTTCTCCTGCGGCAAATAGTGACCATTGAAGAAGATG
>NW_015732765.1:0-336 GCF_001515625.1 Sinocyclocheilus rhinocerous
ATTTTTTCATTCCATCTTAACATTTTATTACAAGTTTCTAAATGTGTAAAATGACTTATTCAAACTAAACAGATTTGGCTCAAATCAAATGTCAGAATAGCTTATTTCTCTTGTAGTGAGGCTTGGTCTTCATGCTTTATGTATCAGATATGAAACATTGTTTTTTATTAGTCTTTCATATTGGAAATGTGTATTTTTAAAATCCTGAAAGTACAGCTGACAGAGGAAGACAAAGGAGGAGATCAGATGTGTATTTGTTGTTTATTGTATGTCACCTCTCTTAATGTTCAAAGTCTCATATTCAGAGGCTGGGGCAGAGAGCTGAAGAGAAGCATA
>NW_015732766.1:0-336 GCF_001515625.1 Sinocyclocheilus rhinocerous
ACCAAGTTTGGCTTTTTAGTGTCTGATATCAAATTACCACACGTTTACTGTAATAATAATCACTATAAGTGTTACTTTACGAAAGTGTAAGAGAGACAAAATACTAGTACAAGTGGTATGCATACTGTATTACTGGAGCGCCATCTAGTGTTAAAGATGAACATTTATTTAATCAGAAAGTCATGTACAGAGTCACTCTATAAATGATTAGCTTATTTCTAATAACAAACTCAGAAATGTCACGACAAACTCAGATTCAAGTTAAGAGTGAATCAGATCTGCTTTAATGTCATTTATTATATGAACATACAAAGACCTTGCAAGTTCCTTTCCATT
>NW_015732767.1:0-336 GCF_001515625.1 Sinocyclocheilus rhinocerous
ACTCACAGCATGTGACTACAGGATGAACATGTATCTTAAACATATGAGACAAACCTAAAGAGAGTGTTCTCTTAAACACACTTGGGATATACAGCAGAAAGCTTTCAATCCATCTCTCCAAACCCCTCGACTAACATTACCTTGTTTTATGGAGTGTATAAGAGTGAGGTTTCCCACCAGATAGCTAGTGCATACCGCCTGGGAATACTTCACCCAAAATGCAGCAACTTCTTTCATTATGCATTAAATATGTTAAGATATTTGAGCGCTTTGTAGGCGTTAGCGCTCAGCGTCCTGTGGTGTCATTCTGTGGCTATGATGGCAGGGGTTTAGTAA
>NW_015732768.1:0-336 GCF_001515625.1 Sinocyclocheilus rhinocerous
TAAAAAAGACCCGAAACGTCTACAGTCACCACACTCTAAACCACTGCGAAATGCAAATCGGTCGTTACTTTTTAGACAGCTACTACGAACAGAATGGAGCGATGTACGCCTTAGAATACTGCGGCTGCATCCATCATGGTCATGAATGTCACTTCGACCGAAAGAGGGAATCCAACTTGACCCCAAAAAAATCAGTCACAACCCCGACCAGAGGTCTATCAATAAGCTGCTTCTTAACTCCCTTTGGGGGAGATTCTCTATGAGGGAGAATTTACCGCAAACCCTGCTCGTGAGAGACCCTGAAGATTTCACACAAATAATTTTTGGTAAAACCGA
>NW_015732769.1:0-336 GCF_001515625.1 Sinocyclocheilus rhinocerous
GGCAACGGCACATTATAGAAAACAAGTACAAGGCACAGGTTCCCAAACTTTAGAATTTGAATAAATTAGAACTGTCTAGATTTCAACGTGATACCGTTTTCACATGTTTTGGATTAATACATTTTCAGTGAATATGACATCTGGCAAACACAATATCACTGACAAATTACACATTTCTAAAAGTCCTTCCGATATATTTTATATAACGTTAAATATATAGTCAGTCACATTGGGAAGTTATGGGAATATTTGCAGCTTGTTAAAATTGCATGCAGGACGAAACATAATATACCCAAGATCGCGATTAAAATCCCTGTGTAACTTACATCTATTTCT
>NW_015732770.1:0-336 GCF_001515625.1 Sinocyclocheilus rhinocerous
ACTCATTTAAGACCGTGTTTACGAGGTCACTCACCAAAACCCAGCGTTTTGACATAATTCTGTTTTTGTCGCGCTGTCTGAAGCGGCTCAGAATACAGCCGAACACACAGTCTTTCAGACTGCATTCGATAATCATCTCCGTCCAGTGTCTGCGCTATTTCTCGACACAAGTTATGACGGACAACACTTTAAACTAGAGTCGTGGATATAACCCGCTCACACAAGCGCTTGTCAGCGCTGCCATTCATTGATGTTAATTTGCGATTGCTGTTGTTGCGTCTCTCATCCTTGTCTTTTGCGGTTGTGAAACAACGGCCCAGGCCAGTGTTGCCACCT
>NW_015732771.1:0-336 GCF_001515625.1 Sinocyclocheilus rhinocerous
AATTTTTGGGTGAACTAACCCTTTAATGATTCGAGCAACTGGCACAAGTAATCACAAAAACAAACAGCACCGCCTATGTAGTCTGATTCACGAACAAACGACTCTAATAAGTCAAACGAATTGGTTCTTTTAATGAATCAAGCAAAAAGACCGTACCTAACACATGATTCCGCACATGAATTTGTTGTTAACCTTGTTCTAATGTTAATGAATTTAGAGTTTTCTAAATAAACAACTGTGTGCCCAAGGTAAGTCATTTGCATAAAAAACCCTGCCCAAACCATCCCCATATAAGGGCTTTCCACACAACCTTTCATCACTCTTAGCAAACATATG
>NW_015732772.1:0-336 GCF_001515625.1 Sinocyclocheilus rhinocerous
ACGTCGTCACAGTTTTGATTGATTTCATGAAGCCAGCGTTTGACGTTCACGAACGACTCGGCGCTGGAGACGTCATAAACCACTATAACGCCGTGAGTGCCTCTATAGTACCTGAAAGAGACCACCACACACACACAACCACATCAGGGCTCTGAAGCTTTACTAATACAAAAATAAAACCACAATAAAAGGACAGACACGATGATGGACACAAGGACAGGTCTGTTTGTTTGTTTATAATTTAGCATCATTCCAACGGCTATATTCACTGTGAGAAATAAGTGAAAAACCAAGTAAATAAAAAACTATTTATACATGGTTTTTAACTCTTTCCCC
>NW_015732773.1:0-336 GCF_001515625.1 Sinocyclocheilus rhinocerous
TCCTTAAACAGCATCAGTTTCAGATTTCGCTTCCTTGTCTTGACCAGCATCTTTCATCTCCTGCCAAATTTCTGCACAGAAATGTTCACTTTAACCTTTGCATGCAATGCATACAGCAATTTTTAATTGTTCTAAGAAAGGACTTGCTGTACAAAGACTTGCTTAAAATACAGGAAGATTTTGGATGTGGAGGCAAAGTAAAGGGAACTATAAAACTATATATTTTGTGAAGTGGACTCCCAATAACATCTGAAAACAACAAAAGTTGAAATTAGCGCATGCATACAAGCGTTTATGGTACACTTCTTAAGCCATGTTTGCTGTAGTTAGAGAACT
>NW_015732774.1:0-335 GCF_001515625.1 Sinocyclocheilus rhinocerous
GAAAGGAAAAATTTAAATCGCATCATATGACCCCTTTAATTGATAAATATTAAGAAAATAAATTAATGTTTATTTTCATAATCTTGATTTGAGAGAAGGAATTTATTCATTTATTTCCCTAATAACTTAAGAAAATATTGATTTTCTTAATGTTGCTGGTTAATCAGCAACAATGGATCAATCTATGTTTCTCTAAAGAAAAACTTTAAAATTGAGTAACTATAAATTTATATATATATATATATCAGGGCTGTCAGTAATTCAGTAATTAACACCTCTGTTTTTTCAGGATTTAGCAGTAAGAAATTACTCGTCATCCAGTTTTTTATATTGAC
>NW_015732775.1:0-336 GCF_001515625.1 Sinocyclocheilus rhinocerous
ATATAACTGAAGAAAACACAATATTGACTATCTGAAGCAATAAAATGAACAAATACCAGTGCTGATCATTAGGATGCACAAGATCTCCAAACATGATGGGCAGATAACGCAATAAACACCAGCTCTGAGTGGCATTTAAGCCCAAGTCATTGGAACTCTCTCTTAATTGTACACCAGGAGGTTTGTTGTTTTGTTCCATGAAGCCATAGTTGAAACTCTGAATTCTTCGGTGTACTTCTGCTGATGTGGTGTAATTTTCAATCAGGTGCTGAATTAGTAATTTCATCTCAAATTGAGCAACCCCCTCTAATATGTCGTGCATAATATCGACTGAAA
>NW_015732776.1:0-336 GCF_001515625.1 Sinocyclocheilus rhinocerous
TACGGTATTCCTTCACCCTGCGTATTGTCCTCTCAACTACAATTCATAGACAGCCAAAATCCTGGGTCTTCTGGGTGTCCTTAAAGCTGAACTGATTAGATTTCTTCAGTGCTGCTCCCACCTCTGACTGTCACAGAGCCAGTGGCTGCGTTCGAAACTGCATACTTCCATACTATATAGTAGGCAAAAAGCAGCAGGCGAAGAATAAGTATGTCCGAATCCTTAGTATTCATAAAAGATTAGGCGAGAATTACCTGCATGGCGCACTAATTCTCGCGAGATTCGAACGTGCGTATACTTAAGTTGCATTCGAATATGCCTACTTACCTACTATAT
>NW_015732777.1:0-336 GCF_001515625.1 Sinocyclocheilus rhinocerous
TATGTTAGATAATTGTGTGGTTAATCAAACATTTAATAGTTCTCTTTATTAACATGGTATTTGTGTTTATAATGTTTTAAAAATTATATTTTGAAGATCAATGTACCTCATCCATGGAAAGTTTCAGAGGGGTATAGTTTATAAAAATACATCAAAATGACCAAAATTTTGTATAGAAATTGTCTACTTTACAATGTTGCATCAGGCTTCACAGGGTACACTAACTGAAAAGGAATTATTATTATGTTTTATTTCAGAGCCGAATGAAGAAAACGAGGAGCATGAAGAATTGAGTGAAGTTGAGGAGAAAAAACATGTTAAAACGGAAGAAAAACC
>NW_015732778.1:0-336 GCF_001515625.1 Sinocyclocheilus rhinocerous
ATAGTTACTTGTTAACAACGGACCATTATTCTAAAGTGTTACCGGGTATTTAAGTAGTGGTCTCCTTGAGCCCCTAGACTGCTGTCTCCCCTGTTAGGGTTTTAAGAGACCACACTGCTACACCTGCTACAAACATTAGCAAGATAATTTCCCCGATGTATTGCTGCAGGGGTGCCATGTCTTTAGATTGACTAAGACCAACTGTGTGTTTTCTCTGAGGAGGGGAAAAGTATCGTAGCAAGTTGGAGTTGTTTGAATGTTTGAAGTGGACATTTTGAGTTTGCCTTCAGGCTTTTCTATGTTATTTTGGAGGGACGTTTAACGCCCTGCTGACTG
>NW_015732779.1:0-336 GCF_001515625.1 Sinocyclocheilus rhinocerous
CTGAAAACTCATCTCTTTTGTCAACATGTGACTGCATCCTAATAATATATATATATATATTCTTTCTCTTTCCTTAATCCTTCCCTGCCTAGCTTGTACTTATCTGAACAATGTCTGAAACTTTGTATTACGAGCACTTGCTGTATTTATTTGCCTCTGATGAATGAATCGCTTGTTGTATTCCTCAATTGTAAGGCTGCTAAATGAATAAATGTAAGTGTAAATAAATAAACCTCATCAATAGATTCATCCCCAAAAAAATATCCTATTGTTTACTGATTTGAAACAACGTGAGGGTGAGTAAATAATGACCGATTTTTCATTTTTGGGTGAACT
>NW_015732780.1:0-336 GCF_001515625.1 Sinocyclocheilus rhinocerous
ACTGTTTCGTTACCAACATTCTTCAAAATATCTTCTTTTGTGTTCAGTGATGTAAATGAAAACAAAATTTAAATTTTGGGTTGAACTATCCTTTTAAATAGAATTTTCCTTCAAATCAATTTTTGTAATGTTGTGATTCACCTCGTAACTGATCTTTTTTACCTAGCAACTATCCAGAACAACCACTTCAGCACCCTAGCAACCGCAAAGTAACTCCGTATCATCACTGTTGCACTCTGTGAATGTCAGCCTCTGATGCTGAAGAGTTATTTCACTCTCGACCTGTCTTCCTCCGGCAGCTTCCGTTCTGTCCGCCGGTGGTTCTGGCTCAGTGCG
>NW_015732781.1:0-336 GCF_001515625.1 Sinocyclocheilus rhinocerous
CCCTTTCAGCCGGCTTGCCAGCCGCACTCTATCGGCAGATTGCACGCACACATGCAAAATACTATTGGGGGTCATCGTGCAGCTGTACAGCTCTGGGCATCCGCATACGCATATGCATACACAGAAACACACAGGCTGTGAAATATTCAAATGCTGAGACGGGAGTGTTGTCCGTGGTACAGTGCATTACTGTCAAGTGCTACAAAAGAGTTATTCTTATTTTGCACACCCAACAGTCACCACACGCCCTGCTCAATAACAGGTTAGAGAATAACTGTTTGTCTTGCATAAGCTAGACAAACAGCATCAGCTTCATTACATGAAAAGAGATTGGCT
>NW_015732782.1:0-336 GCF_001515625.1 Sinocyclocheilus rhinocerous
ATTTACAATACAATTACTTTAAAATAATTATAAAATGTGTTTATTTTAAATACATATATGCACATATATAAAAATATAATATAATGAATATATAAACATAAATATGAATGGATAAATAAATACCATTAAATCACATTTTCTTTCAATTGTTATGTACTGGTTATTTATGTGCACTAATGGTTTTGCACATAAATTAGTGCAGATAACTGATTAATTAGTGCACATAAATAATGCACTGTTCGTGCAAATAGTGAATATAAACTGGGTTAACAGTGCAAAAAGTGCAAACAAACTGAGTGCATAGTGCGCTATTAGTGTAAATAACTAATTAGTGCA
>NW_015732783.1:0-336 GCF_001515625.1 Sinocyclocheilus rhinocerous
ATCAAGACTCCTGCTCTGGTGTCGTCATATAAAGAAACATCTCCAATCTCCATCCATTTCTCCCAAGGATGAATGATCCCTTCATCCCAAAGTTCATCCCACAAAATGTGTTCTTTTGATGTCTCTAAGAAATAATCAAACATAGATTTAATAAAACAACAAATAAATTTGTTATTATTTATTAAATAAATGTGCAATTTAAACACATAACAATACTATGTATGCTTTCATCAATATTACATAAAAAAGTCAATTAAATATTATTTTAAATCAGTTAAATAGCATTTATGCTGGTAAGGTTTTTGGCCTGTCCCTCACTATGATTTTTCTTTTTCA
>NW_015732784.1:0-336 GCF_001515625.1 Sinocyclocheilus rhinocerous
ATCTTTCAATAAAAATAAAAAATGTTATTCTCTTAATGTTGGGGCAGTTTTTCCTTGTGGTATCAAAAATGGTATTGAATATCGTTATTTTTATCGTATCAAAGTTAGAAATTACCCCAGCGGAAGTGCCACCACAAAATAGTGTAAGTCTGTGGGAAACACTGCTTGTAGTGAAATAAATTAATTCAGATGTTTGGAGATTCTTAATGATAAAATGTGTTAATAATAGAGACCTTTAATGGTGCTTGTGATTATAAAAAAGTATATATTAATAAAATGTCTAATAATTCAACTTATATATACAGTGGGTACGGAAAGTATTCAGACCCCCTTAAA
>NW_015732785.1:0-336 GCF_001515625.1 Sinocyclocheilus rhinocerous
ATTTAGAGCACATTTGGGCATTCTTCCTCACCGTCTGATTTACACGCAGATGAAATGAGGTCTTATGCAACACCTGTCTCTCCTATCCCACGACTGACTGCTCCACTTCCATGTCTGTGAAATACACCAAGGCGCTAATTAAGCAGCCAATCTTGCCAGGCTGCGAATTCCCCTTGTGCTGATCATTGATATGCCCCTTGGGGGCCTGTAAAAGTGGCAAGAGGCCAGCGAGACTCCTGGACCTGCACAATGAGATCACCAAGACTTGGATCAGTTGTGTAACGGCACTCATGTATCATGCCACAGAGTTGGACACTTCACACTGTGGATCTCATG
>NW_015732786.1:0-336 GCF_001515625.1 Sinocyclocheilus rhinocerous
ATTCTGTATATAATTTCTGTGACATAAAAATGAAAAAAGTTTTTTGGGAATTTTTTTTGAATAAAATAAGACAAAAAATGGACTGTAATGTTAAGATGCAATGGGTCATTAGAAAACAGCGCCACATTCAGGACAATAAAGGCATTAATTCAAGAACCAGCGTACTTGAGTAGAATGGAAGTTTATTTGTGCGTTAAAAGACAGTCGAAGGGTTTTACACCGTTATGTACATATCAGACGATTGCATTTCAAAACTTGGCATCAGTTCCTGTGCTGCACGTTATTACATTATGGGGCAAATGACAAAAAGTGGCATGCGGAAGGTGCAAAGTTAAC
>NW_015732787.1:0-336 GCF_001515625.1 Sinocyclocheilus rhinocerous
ATTATTCTGCCTCAGCACATTTCTCATTGTTTGGTTTTGCTTATGCGCTTCCTCTTTCATTCCTTGCTTTCTTTCTTCCTACTTCCTGCCATCCTAAATCTTTTTTTCCTTCTACTTGCTTACTACTTTCCTACTTTCTTTTTCCTTCCTTCCTTCCTTCCTTTCCTCCCTCCCTTTTTCTTCCTAAATAATTTCTCTGTCCTTCCTTACTATATTCTGTCCTACTTCTTTACTACATCCCTACTTATTTCCTTCCTACTTTCCCATTTCCCCTATTACTCCCTACCTGCTTCATTTTTTTGGTCCTATTTCTTTACTACATTCCTACTTATTTCC
>NW_015732788.1:0-336 GCF_001515625.1 Sinocyclocheilus rhinocerous
CTTTACTTTTTAAGATCATTTCTACCCATAATGCTTTTCATGTCACCTGAATGCCTCCATCATAAATCCTAAATTAATTGGTCTTAATGGCTCCACCTCTATTACCCTCACTGCTGTTCCTGATTAACCTTGATCATAAATGAGAAGAACCTCTTCATATCTGACTGATCTTAGATTATACTGGAAGTTCATGCACATTTATCTAAAAAAACTGCTTGTGATACCAGGTTTTATCATGCTAGGAATCACAGGAAGGATGGATTATATTTGTGATGTGATCTGACAGCACTGCATCCAGACATATTCAGTTCACATTCTCTTCAGCATGAACAAATT
>NW_015732789.1:0-336 GCF_001515625.1 Sinocyclocheilus rhinocerous
ATTCTAAGTTACGTCCTTTGGCTGTTTACTGTTTTAATTCTTTTCTTTTTTCTGCTGATGGCCCGCGCCCCCCACTGAGCTAAAGGAACATTATTGAACACTTTTAAAAGAGCTGTCTCAGTGAAATTAAATTTCCTAAAACCTGATTGAAATGTATCAAAGATTTTGTAATCGACCAAAAAACTTTAGCAAAAAACAAAAAAATTTAGCTAAAAATGGAAGGTTAGAAATGGGTCTGAAATTTGATAAATCAGAAGAATCTAAATTGGGCCTTCTAAGTCTGGGTTGTATCGAGGCATGTTTTAAATAGTCAGGAACAACTCCTAACTCAAGGCA
>NW_015732790.1:0-336 GCF_001515625.1 Sinocyclocheilus rhinocerous
ATTTTTACAGTGAGGAGGATGTGATTCGTCATGCAGCAGCACAGACAAACACCACAAAGACATCTGAAATCTGTCACGAGATAACATGTCTAAAGTTGTGGAAACGTCAAAAAACAGGAAGCCCTGTCAATCCCTTGAAAATCACCTTCCTTGGAGAGTCTGTAAAAATAAATATATAAAATTATATGTATATAAAGCTTAAAACAATAAAGCAAAATGTTTAGCATAATTACCCCATTCTTAAGTGTCCCTTTTAGATGTTTTTTAAGCTTTTTTTTTTTTTTTTTTAGGTGTTTTTAAGCTTCAATGTGAGTTACTGTTACCATTACCTTTCTC
>NW_015732791.1:0-336 GCF_001515625.1 Sinocyclocheilus rhinocerous
ATTTTTAGTTCGAATTTCTCACTTCTCCTTTTCATTTAGTTTAATTTGATGTGCTGAAATACCTAAAACTGAAGTCAAATTAAAATGTAAATGCTAGATATAAAAATGAAAACCAACAACATATAATACATAAAAATAAAATAAAAACAAATATTATTAAAACTAAAATAGTATCATAATGATACTGGTATACACTGTTGGAGATTGTTAATGGTCAAATTTAACTAGCAAAAGTATGTTAGTTGAATAGGCTATAGCTGAATAAACATCTGTGATCATGTCAACATGTTAGCTGTTCCTGCAGGGATGGGTTCGATCCGTCAGGCCACAGAAAGA
>NW_015732792.1:0-336 GCF_001515625.1 Sinocyclocheilus rhinocerous
ATTTGCACTCGTGTGATATTGCACTTAGCCTATTGCTCGTGTGATTTTGCTTAAAACGGTGGTTCATTACGATTTCCCTTTTTTAATGTAAGTGTGTAATGTTGCTGTTTGAGCATAAACAATATCTGCTAAGTTACGAATCTGAAAGTTCAATGCAAACGGAGATATCGTCTTATAAAATTCTGGCAGTTTAATGTCTACAAAAACGGCTGGTAGGGACAACAAGTTACTTCCCTGGTTCGTGACGTAACAAACCCAGATAAAACCCGCCCTCAGGAAAAGGCAGCAAAGGGGAAGAGGAAGAGAAAACTAGAGGTGCACGTAAAAATCTATTCA
>NW_015732793.1:0-336 GCF_001515625.1 Sinocyclocheilus rhinocerous
ATCTTCATCCTCCAGAACTTTGTCCAGAAAACCCAACACCTCCTCTTCATCCTCCTCCATGCTGACGGCCGATCCCTCTCTCTCCTCTCCCTCCGTTTCACTCGCTTTCCTTCCTTTCAAGTTTTGACAAGCCGCCTGTGACACATTGGTGCCTCTGCTGGAAATCTACCACTTCTGTCTAAGGAGAGATTTTTCCTTTCTTTCTTTCTCTCTGGAACGGTAATGTGTCCTCCCTCTCACACAAACACAGAAACAGCCGCTTGCTTCCTCTCTCTCGTAAACACACACTTCAACCTCGAATGGCCCGCCTCTGCACACACACACACACAGAGGCTT
>NW_015732794.1:0-336 GCF_001515625.1 Sinocyclocheilus rhinocerous
AAACTACTTTGTTTGGTCTTCCAAAAGAAGACACGACTAGAAATATTATAATGTGCACATTTTCTAATATAAGCTCTCAATATCATTGTGTTATTGACTTTTGTGTTATGCACAATCAGTCAAAAAAGCCTCTTTATGATTTTATGTACATATTTCAAACCCATGCAGCAAGGGGTTATTCATGATCCACCACCATTATGTATTAATGAAGATGTGTACATGCATAGTTTTTTTTATTTTTTTATTTTTTACATATTTTTCAGTATAATGACAAAATAAAAGAACATTTTAATTATAGATAGATAGATAGATAGACAGACAGACAGACAGACAGAC
>NW_015732795.1:0-336 GCF_001515625.1 Sinocyclocheilus rhinocerous
ATGCTGGAGTGTGTTTAAGCGTGTTTGATGCTGGAGTGTGTTTAAACAACTGCGTGTTCTGTGCTCTTTCTGACGCTCGTGTCTAATGTAGGCAAGCACAGGAAGCATCCTGGAGGTCGCGGTAATGCTGGCGGGATGCACCATCACAGAATCAACTTCGACAAGTAGTGAGTAAAGCCTGAAGAGCCTCAGTGTGATTCGCTTGTGTTATTCAGTCACGTAGTCAGTAAAACACTGTTTGAAGGAGCGGTGCACTTTATCTGTGTGTGTGTGAGCGAGAGAGAGTGAATATGTGTGTGTGAGAGAGAGAGAGAGAATGTGTGTGTGTGTGTGAGA
>NW_015732796.1:0-336 GCF_001515625.1 Sinocyclocheilus rhinocerous
ATGTGTCTTTCTCTCTAAATACTGCTTTTAATCTACATAATGTTCCTGCTTTACACCTCTGTAACTTGTGTTTACGCAACTGCGCGAGAGAAAGACGGGTAAACGAGAGAAAGAGACAGCGAGACAGTGAGAAGGGGAGGCGAATGGAGAAGGAGGATTCTTCTGTCATGGTATCATATGGCTGGTCCTCCATATTTAATGAGACAAAGGTCAATGTATTCACTTGCTCTTTCACACGGGAGGCACCCCAATCATGCCAAAGTTAACTTGTTCAAACAAAGCGCCCTCCCACCCAGATATGCCATTTGTATGCGCTGGTTTGAGAGAGAGAGAGAG
>NW_015732797.1:0-336 GCF_001515625.1 Sinocyclocheilus rhinocerous
AGCCTGCGGTATTTAACCCTGCGGCAAAACCCTACCATCACTCACACGAAACACCATTGATTTCTAAGCTCCAGATGGCTACCTTTGTACTCACTCTCTCATGTGCCTGAACGAAAGGGGAAAAAAGAGAGATGGAGAGAAAGAAAAATGCAAAAAAGTTTTCTGCAGTTAATTTTGTTCAATTGTATCCATAAAGACACCCTTGGGTGCCAACTGATATATCAAATTTGACAGGTAAGAGGGTCTCTGAGAAATCAGACAGAGAGGGAAATTATGGTTTCTAATGTAAAATCCAAGGTTTTAACTCTTTCCCGGCTATTGATGACATTTTCCATC
>NW_015732798.1:0-336 GCF_001515625.1 Sinocyclocheilus rhinocerous
TAAATGATGACAGAATTTTCATTTTTGGCTGAACTATTCCTTTTATAGCACTTACACATTTCACATTTCTGCTTGGTCCCATTCACTTCCATTATAAGAGCCTCACTGTAAACTTACTTTTTTGAAGAAGAAAATTTTAGAAAAAGATAAAATGCTAAGTGGTAATCAACATTACAGCACAAATAAGCCAACTGTTCTACTAATCCAGGAATATTACTTTAATTGTCCGTCAGGTGAAAACATGGTAACTTGTTCAAACAACCCTAAAAATGAGCAATAGTAGTGATGATTACCTTAGTAAGTAGAGGTGGAAAGTAACTAATTACAAATACTTTC
>NW_015732799.1:0-336 GCF_001515625.1 Sinocyclocheilus rhinocerous
AGTAACAAACTGTTCCACAAGACGGTGCACCTGCAGAGCTCCATCCCGACCTCCACATCCACAGAGAAGCTGCCCTCGCCTCACGTGTCCCCGACGCGCCAGCGACCTATGCCCCCCCAGTGACCTCTTTCAAGATTCCCAACTCAGTTTGGTTTGCAAGAGTGGATGGAAAAAGATTTGCGTTGTCTGTGTTTGAAAGTGTCTGTCGATGTTCTTCTGAGGGATGAATCAGACGGGTTAGTAATGTGAATGGCCTGTGTTTGGGACTGGATCGCCCTGTGCTGATAAACTAGGTCATGATTCTCTGTGTGATTTTTGTTGGACTATTTTTGTACC
>NW_015732800.1:0-336 GCF_001515625.1 Sinocyclocheilus rhinocerous
AGTTTTGTGATTTTTTTGTGATTCTCACTGAATTGTGAGGCAAGTCACAATTACCTTTTTTTTAATTTTTCATTCTGTGCTGGAAAGAGGCTTCCATACAATAATGCAATCTTAATCTAACCAGCTAATTGTGGGTGTTTTCTTGTTTTGTTTGACATGTTAAGCGTGTTGCACATCATTATAATGTTGTCGTATGGTTTTGTGTTGGACTCGTCCAGCGTTTAAAAGGGAATGAGGTTTAATGCAGTCGAGCCGTTTGGCGATTGTGTGATATGTTGATGTGTGTCTGTGGAAAAAGCACTTTCACTCTTGAATTGTACTGTGAATCCAGGACAG
>NW_015732801.1:0-336 GCF_001515625.1 Sinocyclocheilus rhinocerous
TGATTCATATCAGCTTATCTTTGTAATGGAATGAGCCATAGATGCTCTTACAACAGGCTTGCATAGTCATTGATCCGAGGCCTGTCAATCCCATCAGCAGCTCGGCTTATATATAGTGCAGGAGATCCATTAATGGTATTACTTGCCAACAATGAAGGTCCACTCCTCCCTTCATTTCCCTGTCTTTGGCATCAGTGGTTTATAGAGACATGAGTAATGTGCTATTGAAGCATGAGGTCATCTGTTCTGTCCCTCTCTTCTCAGACGTGCTCGTAAAGCACAGAGCTGGATGACAGGGAGGCTTTGACTTGACAGATTCCAAACAGGGCTCTTCCT
>NW_015732802.1:0-336 GCF_001515625.1 Sinocyclocheilus rhinocerous
GGCAGTAGAACCAGGTGGACCTGCCAGGAAATGTTCCCTGTGCTCTTAAGGGTTGGAATATCTGTGGCAGCGGTCACTGTCACCACAAGCCGTTGTTCGCAAGGGTCATATTCAAATGCCACATCCAGTGTGCCGTATTTCCCCAGTGCCTCTGGTTCATATGTTTCTGGAAGGGGTGGAAGTAAGCTATCCTGTCAGAGAAAGGGAGAGACGGGGCAGGTGGGATAGAGGAAATGGAGGGTTCAGAAATTGTAAATTATGCATATGCATTTAAAATGAACAGCTCAAAATTCTTGAGGTTGCCTGTGTTGGCGACAAGGTGGTACAATAAAGATC
>NW_015732803.1:0-336 GCF_001515625.1 Sinocyclocheilus rhinocerous
AGAATCCAGCAAATCCTGATAAAACACGAGTTGTGAAGTTTTACTGAAGGCTGCGGCGGGTGACGATGTTTTTTCATTGAGTGCTGGAGCGTGAGCTGTGTGTGGTATAATGAAAAACAGCCTCCATTTACAGAGTCCTAATCCACAATGAATACGAGAGAAATAGAAAATGACAGGAAACCATTAGAGTTCCAGCCTTTTAAAGAGTTTTTTATGTTTCTCCATTTTTCTCAGCACTGAACATTCAATCGCTCTGCATTAAAGAGATAGTTCACCCCAAAAATGAAAATTCTGTCATTAAAGGCACAATATGTAATTTTCGCCCCTAGAGGGCAC
>NW_015732804.1:0-336 GCF_001515625.1 Sinocyclocheilus rhinocerous
TTCTCTCTCTCTCTCACTCTCTCTATAATCAAAATAGAAAACAAATATATCATAGAAAAAAAAGATATATACTCCAGTCTTAATTAAATGATTCTAATTATTCTAATGCTGATTTGATTTGCTGCTCAAGAAACATTTCTTATTATTAGCAATATTGAAAACAGTTGAGCTGCCTCTTATTTTAGTTAGTTAGTTAGTTAGTTAGTTCGTTCGGGGAAACAATTCAAATATTTTGGGGGAAAGGAAATTAATACGTTTATTAAGCAAATGTTTCTATTTCAAATAAATGCTGCTCTTTTAAACGTTCTATTTATCAAAGAATCCTTAAAAAAAAGT
>NW_015732805.1:0-336 GCF_001515625.1 Sinocyclocheilus rhinocerous
GTACTTTACTATAGTATGGTTCAAAAACACTATAGTATTTACTATGAATTACTATAGTATTTTTTCATATAGGTACAGTTGAATGAGTCGGTTGGCGGCGGCATTTTTCTCTGCATCTGAAAATTTAAAAAAAAGACATTTAGTGCTTCTTTAGCTTACTGTTCACTACTATTTCACGTTATTGTGTTTCAGACTGGAAACAATGCAGAGAAACTTTGAATGGGTAAGAGGGGAGGCTGATCAGTGTGCTGGCAGCAAATCGGTTACTCCATGATATAGCAGAATATATAGCAGTTATCAGGCTCCACTTACCTGTAGTGGAGGTAGAGGAGCGCC
>NW_015732806.1:0-336 GCF_001515625.1 Sinocyclocheilus rhinocerous
AAAATTGTAGGAGAGGGGATGGTGGGAGAGGTTCAAAAGGGTATTAAAAAATCATAGCTAATATTCAGACAGCCTAAATAAAAGCTCCATGATATTTCATATGCTTGTTTTCCTCCAGGCTCATTACAAAGCTGTTGTGCGCTTTTGTTAAGGCTTCTATGTGTTCAAGTGTTCTACCTCCCCACCCCTAGGGGGAGCACTAATGCTCCTCTGCCCTGAGCCCCTGTGGCAGGCCAGGTTGGGGACCTCATTGAAAGGCCTGGTGAAAGCGAGGCAGAGTGGTCGTACTGAGGCTAGAGCTGAACACTGGTGGGAGTGGGTGCAGAGACCCAAGAC
>NW_015732807.1:0-336 GCF_001515625.1 Sinocyclocheilus rhinocerous
AAAATATCAAAAATTATATCTGGTGTCTGAATAATTTTTGGTTTGTCTGTATATACATTTATAATGTAAAAGACACTGCTGGTCTTTAATGATAAAGAAAAAAAAGTCCTACAAATGTTGAATATGTATCTTATGTCATGTTTAATTGATTGCGCGAATGTGGTCATGATCTAATTTTTCATGTCACTAATGATCTTATATATAAGGGTTCGGTACATTAAGTGCAGTCCATGGCATGTCTTTTTTATTCCTGGATAAAATATTCAAATTCTTGGGTAGAAAATTGTTTCTTTTCATTTGTTAAGAAGCCATCTCGGTGCCACTTTGGGTTATAGC
>NW_015732808.1:0-336 GCF_001515625.1 Sinocyclocheilus rhinocerous
AGCCCTGCGCTTCAGCCAATAACAGACAGGTCTGACTCGGGTGCATAACCAATCAAAACTTCCAGTTCAGCTGCGGGGGTGGCCGTTCAAACCGCGCTTTACTTTGACTGTCAATCACCGGCGTTGTCGTTTTGAATCAACATCATTAGCGTTTCAGTATTTTAGTGAATGTGAGCTATGCTTAGGGTGACCAGATGTCTCGTTTTTCCCGGGACAGTCCCGTATTTCAGCTCTGTTTTTAGTGTCCCAACTTATTTTGAAAAAAATCATGTTTTGTCCCGTATTTCCACGTTTCTTTACGACTGGGTGATCAGAGCAAGTAGTAGAAGTGTTCTG
>NW_015732809.1:0-335 GCF_001515625.1 Sinocyclocheilus rhinocerous
ACATGATCCTTCAGAAATCATTCTAATATGCTGATTTGCTACTCACTTTTCTTGTTGAAAACAGTTGTACTGATTAATACTTTGTGCTTCAAGCGTCCTTGATGAATAGAAAGTTCACAAAAAAAGCTGAAAATGTACCTTCATTCATTCAAGAAAGCACAGTGGACAGTCCTTGGCTCCAATGCGAGCCTCTAGGATGGGGCAGACAAAATATGATTTAAAAGGAACAATTGCAGAGAAGTGTGTTTATGAGTGAGAGAGAGAAAGAGAGGGAAGGAGACAATAGCGCCTGGCTCAAAAAAACAGGAACCCTCTGTTTCCTGTGCCTGAGATCT
>NW_015732810.1:0-336 GCF_001515625.1 Sinocyclocheilus rhinocerous
CACCCCTGCTCTCGACAGACGACACCCCGGTTGGGAAACACTGCTCTAGGCTATGAACAAGAAAAAATAAGTCATAAAATTATCTGCTTCCAGTATCGGCCTAGATACCGATAATAGTCTGAAAGAGCTTCAGTATTGATTGACAC
The DNA here is from genome assembly GCF_001515625.1 of Sinocyclocheilus rhinocerous. Taxonomy (NCBI): domain Eukaryota; kingdom Metazoa; phylum Chordata; class Actinopteri; order Cypriniformes; family Cyprinidae; genus Sinocyclocheilus; species Sinocyclocheilus rhinocerous. Next base: position 147 of record NW_015732810.1, read on the forward strand.
TGATAATGATGCATCCTTAATACGCAACTACTGTAAGAGACAGAATGTACACAAATAGTATGTTGTATCCACCTCGTTTCTTTCTCTTCTTCTTGCGAAGGATCTTGCGCAGTTTCTTCCCGCTGTCCACGGACCCATGTGATCTGGAGCGGAGGGGAAGCTGTCAGCATGTCTGATGCCTGTCAGAGAC
>NW_015732811.1:0-336 GCF_001515625.1 Sinocyclocheilus rhinocerous
TGTGAATACATGTGTAAAATAATTTTAAACACCCTTGACAAAGTAATTTAGTGTTCAGTTTATCCGTGTGCTCATATATTATCAAACTCCACAAAACGTTAATAATGTCGTAAATAATTGCGACTTTCAGATTTGGTTTGTAGCTTGCAATTCTGAGTTTATATTTCGCACTTTTAGCAAGTAAAATGGTCCGAATTGTGACATAAATTTAAAAATTATGTTTTATTTGGTGGCTGAAATAAGCTTCCATAATATAGCGAGCTATGGATATAGAGATTAAAAAAATCGACAAAACAATTATTTGAAGAAAAAAAAACAAACAAACAAAACAAAACA
>NW_015732812.1:0-336 GCF_001515625.1 Sinocyclocheilus rhinocerous
TATTTGTGCTTGGGCTACTATTCAAGGTAGTAACATTTATGCAGATTTTTAGCAAAGCTGCAATATTAAAGGCAGGTTAAACTGAAGCAAGCATGTGTTTCGTTCACTTAGTATAAAATGTCAATTTGGTCAAGCACTTCAAATGCACATGTATGCCATATATGCTATACAAACGAAAGATAAGTCAAGTCAAGACAAGACAAGAAACCAGCTAACAAACACTGAGTATGAGCTGTGTTTGCAATCAATTACATACAGTATACTGTATTCTACACAGTATATACTGTATACTCATACTACTGAAAAACAGTACAAGGTAGTTTGGTAGTATGCCAT
>NW_015732813.1:0-336 GCF_001515625.1 Sinocyclocheilus rhinocerous
TACATCCTCCAAATTACCTATCAGAACTAGTCCTGGAGGAGAGACTGCTTCAGTGAGCCGCTGCCTTTGCTTCTTTTACACTAGTTTGTGTTATAAAAGTGGAAGTCCTCAGCATTTTGAGTTTGCTATCGACTTTTTGGCCATTGCTGCATTTTGGGGGTAACCGCAAATCTACAGTATGCAAGGTGAAGAAAGTAAATGTTTAGAGACGTTCAGGCTCACGAAGTTTTCATCAATTAGAGACCACAGAGAGACTGCTGTGTGCTAAAATTTGAGTCACTTAATCCTTTGCGATCAATCAATATTAACGATTCGTTTTCTAGTTAGCCAACACGA
>NW_015732814.1:0-336 GCF_001515625.1 Sinocyclocheilus rhinocerous
CACAACATAATGTTCTTTTTAGCAACGCCATATGACCCCTTTAATAAAGTTTATCATGATGAACAAAACACGTAAGGATCATAAACTTTTGTTGGTCACTGAGCTTATTTTCTTCAAAAAATCCAAAAGCCAATGGAAAAATCCTATTGGCTTTTAACCAGTATATTTTAATATTTTTGTATCAAATATACAGTTAGGTCCAGAGTCCAGTTATTGCATGTAACAAAAAGGCATTAAGTATAAACAAAACTTTTTCAAGAATTGTATTACATTGCTATGATTTGTTTATACAGCACATGTTCTGTTGAAATCTGCAATATTCTAATTTTCCTCCTC
>NW_015732815.1:0-336 GCF_001515625.1 Sinocyclocheilus rhinocerous
CAGTATGAATCCAGAACCGAATCTTTCCAAACTAAACACTTGCTTCTGAAATTTGGAAAATAGCGACTTCTAAAATTGTGTGAAAAGATATGACAAAAATAAATTAAAATTAATTATATTTGTGATGACTATTATTACTACTATTAGCTTATTGGTGTTATTGCAGAGAAGGAATTTGACTTGAAACAAAAGTTTGCACGAAATACAACCGCTAGACACAGAAGAACACGTAGTTTTAATATGAAAATGAGAAATATCACATGTATGTATAAATATTCAAACACCTGTGTATATTTGTGTTTTTTCTGAACTCTGGAAGATACTGGCCGTTTGGGT
>NW_015732816.1:0-336 GCF_001515625.1 Sinocyclocheilus rhinocerous
CAGGCATGGGCTGTACCACCAGTCTACTACACTCCATAATGAGAAGAAACCATTCACGCATCTTTTCTCACCAGCAGGAACAACTTCTCTTGGAAATCACAGCACCGGAAGAGGGGATGGTCACCAGCGAACCCGCTATCACCATGGTAACCAGAGCTTCTTACCTCCCGTACTTTGATAAAAGCAGCGATTACTGGAAACTTCTAGAATTCTAAAACATTTCAAACTGCAGATTTTGGAATCTGAATGGAATTCACATGCTTAGTTCCTCACACTGAATATTTTACTATAAAGCCGGTTCAGACTACACAATTTTTTTGTTGGTTACAATAGTCA
>NW_015732817.1:0-336 GCF_001515625.1 Sinocyclocheilus rhinocerous
ATTTCAAAACGTCCAATTCAAGTACTTCAAGCACCTTGTACGAACCCTGTAATTATATATTTATTATATCATTTCAAACTGCTAGGGTAACGGGGAAGACGCATTAATCTTCGATGTACATTATTTTAACATTGCTTTTAATTATTTATTACACATGAGCTGAACAAAGGTGCAAACACTCACTCTTCAAAGTTCAAGCTTTATTAATAAACCAACATGACGTTTCGGCCGTCCAAGGCCTTCATCAGATATCAAGAGTAACAATCTCACACAGTTATGTGCAGTCTGATAATAATCACCAACAGGTGTGCAACTCCACTAATTGTACTGATTGAG
>NW_015732818.1:0-333 GCF_001515625.1 Sinocyclocheilus rhinocerous
ACCCAAAAAATGAAAATTCTGTCATCATTTACTCACCCTCGTGTCATTCAAAACTTGTACAGTTTTCTTTCTTTTGTGGAGCGCAAGCAAATGTTTAGCAAAATTTGTACACTGCCACAGTTTTTGGAATATAATTAATATGAATAATTATTACAATAAATAATTATCAAATTATCATATATACATATAGAAATATACAGTATATATATATGTGTGTGTGTGTGTGTGTTTATATATGTATATATAACATTAATTTTATAATTGCCATTTTTATATTAATAATCGTTGTTATTGAGATAGATAGATAGATAGATAGATAGATAGATAGATAGA
>NW_015732819.1:0-336 GCF_001515625.1 Sinocyclocheilus rhinocerous
CCATCTCTCACACTGTGTGTCCACAGGATCCAAGCAGGACTGGTCCATTCAGTGGCCCACGTCCGAGTCGGGTAAAGAGAACACCCCAGTGGGGCCGTCAGACCCCAGTCAGTGGGTCCGTCTCCAGCTCTCCCAGAGCCCCAAATTGCACTCGCGCTACAGCCAGCACTTGTGCCAGAGTCCCCAGGCCCTGGCGCCCCCCTTCTATTCCCCTCACCCGCATTCGGACCGGCTGACCGTGGACCCTCACTCCGGCCTCTTCCCCTCGCCTCTGGATATGGGACATCACTCTCTCCCTCCTTCCCCCAGACAGAGGCATTTTGCCCACACCCCTCC
>NW_015732820.1:0-336 GCF_001515625.1 Sinocyclocheilus rhinocerous
AGTGACTCCTGCCACCTGCCTGTCCTTACCCACCGCATCCATAAACCTCCCCTTGCCTCCCTCTCTCCTCCTGCCACAATATCCTACTCCCAATGTAACCCTCATCCCTCTTCCGCACATGTCACAACCCTCTCAACCTCACCTTTCTTGCTTTATTCACTAACTTAACCTGGGCTGACCCTCTAATGTAGTCATTAGTGATCTTATCACTCCTAATGAGAATCGTCGCATATTCATTTCTGCCACCCCCAGGTCAGAGTTGTCTCTTCTAACATGACAATTGGGGATTTGTTGAATAGGGTTCAAGTCATTTTCTATGCCATTGCACTTGTAATT
>NW_015732821.1:0-336 GCF_001515625.1 Sinocyclocheilus rhinocerous
CCCTCGGTCAGGGAATACCACAGTGGGCAATGAGTGGATTCCGGCGAGGCAAACATATTTACCGGTGCCTGACCGAATCGACTCCACATCAGCTGGACCATCCGAGGATGAAGCCTCCACTCTCCTCGGAGCGAGACCTGACGTGAGAGGGAGTCCGCTACATGGTTGAGGTCGCCCGGAATGTGAGTGGCACACAGGGGCCTGAGTCTCTGCTGGCTCCATAATCGGAGATGGTGGGCAAGTTGTGACATGTGACGGGAGCGAACAACACCCTGATGGTTGATATAGATTACCGTCGCTGTGTTGTCCATCCGGACCAACACGTGCTTGCCTTGA
>NW_015732822.1:0-336 GCF_001515625.1 Sinocyclocheilus rhinocerous
CCTCAGGATTATTCAGGAAACAGATGAGAGAGGAGGCATTTCTTTTCACCAGCTAGAGGAGTTAATTAATAGGTCAATCACTGAAGACTCTTCCAGCTATCCATCAAACGTGTTCTGCTAAAACAGCCATTTACACCTCATGGGTCATTCATTAAACTGAGGTTTAGAACTGAACTGAGGTGACTTCCAGTTTAGCATAGAGCTGAATAAATAGGTGAAACAGTTGAGTTTTAATCAAGTCAGAGTATCCGTACAGATGACTGCATGGATCTGTACTCGTGTGAGAGCTCGTTTCTTTCTGTTGAACTATGTTAATAGGGGATTACAGAGTCAGTT
>NW_015732823.1:0-336 GCF_001515625.1 Sinocyclocheilus rhinocerous
CCTGTCCGCCTCTCAAGCTTTGCAGTCCGTCGCCCTGTCAATCACCAGCAAGCGGCAAGACGGCACCCCTACCACGCGCTACCTCTCGGCCAACGGCACATTCTCCACACTGGCGACCCGCTACTTGGAACAGTACAGGAACTGTGACCTGGCTCACCTCATCCCCCTCACCACGCTCTTTACGGCCCGCCGCTTCACATTCCACAGCCCCTCGCCCTCAAACTCCTTTCTGCCCTTTTCGGCATTCTGGTCCAACTCGTCCTCGCAGTCGCCGCCCTCTCCCACGTCATTCAAACACTCCTTCCTGGCATACCTGGGATTGACAGAGAGAGCTAA
>NW_015732824.1:0-336 GCF_001515625.1 Sinocyclocheilus rhinocerous
CCAAGAGCCTAGTTTTTCTCAGTATACCTTGTTTGTGCTGCAGGCCGTGATTCTGGATGATTGCTGAAGACATGAGGGTGGACTTTTTCTTTGGTCACATTTTCTTCAGATGTAAATATGAAAGTGTAGTTATATCAAATGTAAAATCAAGGCACTTGAGCATCAGAAAGCAGTTTAGACACTTACTAAAACATGGTGTAAAACCACTATTTTTTATTCAAATATTTGACTACAGTCTGTTTTTAATGTCCATGAATGCTCCTGTTTTTCCATTTTTGACTCAAGGGTCATTAAGCTTCTGTCACGAAAACAAATTCCTCGTATGTGTAAACATAC
>NW_015732825.1:0-336 GCF_001515625.1 Sinocyclocheilus rhinocerous
CTAAAACTTTAACTCAAAATAAAGTGAAAACAAAATATATATATAAAAATAAAATATATTTTTGTGAATGTTTTGCAGTGTGACATGCTAAACTCCATCTTACTGCTCAATATATAAATATTAAGATATTAAATATTTCACTAAAGTTTCTGGGAGCATTGAGTTGTGAATGTTTCAAAACAGCATCATTTATCATGATATGATTCTCTTTAAATATCATTTTATCTTTGACATTACACAAAGTGTCCAGTCTTCTGAAATGTTCACAGACTGATGAAGCTGTAAATGTGTCTGTAGGTCAGACTGAAGGACTCGTTGGTCAGTTCGCTGCAGTTC
>NW_015732826.1:0-336 GCF_001515625.1 Sinocyclocheilus rhinocerous
TCTCATGACCACACTTTTTCCACCAGGCATTTCCCAAGAGATGTAAATTCCATCCTCTAATCTTATTTGTCATTGCATATTAGAGCCTTACTTGTGTTTACAAACCATATTCCTCTGCACTTGATACACAAGGCTAAGAGCTATAGAATCGAATCGGAGTGAAAGCCAATCCACGCTGGAGAAAACACAGTTTGGCCTGTTAGAGAAACGGGCTGAAGCACCTCCTCTAGTATCAAGAGGGGTAACAGTATCCCTGCTAGAATGTAACTGTTTATCATGGACTAATGTTCAGCAGGGGCTGCCAGAGCTGTGTGTGCTAAACAATGCACTCATTCA
>NW_015732827.1:0-336 GCF_001515625.1 Sinocyclocheilus rhinocerous
ATTTATTTTAATTCCCGCAGGGTTAATTCTGTCTTACTGGGTGTTTTAGTATGTTCTGTTTTAGGATCTCCTCATCATGAGAAACTGGAGTGGTGTAGTTGTAGCTCAGGAATTACTATATATTGTTCACATTGTTTGCCTGTAAAACACTTTTGTATACATTGTTGATTTACCTTGGTTTTCTCTGTGTTTCTCTTGTGTCTCTGAGGATTTCTGTTGATCTGTGAGGAGAAAGAAAACATGTATAAAGAATGAAATAAATAGAAGATACACATACATATTAAGTGAGGTATTATTTTATAGCACTGGAATGGTGCTGAATCATGTGAGTCCTAT
>NW_015732828.1:0-336 GCF_001515625.1 Sinocyclocheilus rhinocerous
CTACAGACCAACAAGAAGAACATTCTGTTGTTGTTCTGGCTTTTTTCACTTAGTCAGAGCATGTTAAAGCTGGAATACAAAAGCCACGATTTACAGTCCCAACAAATTGACGCTAGTTGCTGACAATCAGAGCCAGTCTGCAGATTAGAGTTGACAGATTTCATAGAAAATCATGTAGTGTATGATGGTCACAGACTTCAGACTCTGATTCCATCCAGTGGGAGGAGATCAAACATGCTTGATATTTTCAGCCGGTTTTAGAACGCTAATTTAGAATGTTTAGATTTAGAATGTTTTCATTTGTCACGCGTCTCCTAGCAACAAGGCACACGTTTC
>NW_015732829.1:0-336 GCF_001515625.1 Sinocyclocheilus rhinocerous
CTAGTGTATTAATACAGGCTGAGAATTCAGTCCCAGAGCGAGGGGTGGACTGTCATTTTCGTCCTTGGCTGTAGAAGGTTGAATCATTGGGACAATGATTGAAAATCTGGGGGTAGATTGTAGTAGCATGGCCCCTTTAAAAATGGTGCGTGGAGTGTGTGGTGGGTCGGTACATCAGGTAATCACGTAATTATATAGGCACAGGTGAGATTTCACGTCAGGTAATCATGTATTTATATAGACACAGGTGAGATTTTAGTTTCCTCGTGGCATTGCACTGATGTGACCTGTTTGTGTGGGTCGTGTATCTTCCTCACTCCTCTGGAAAGGTATGGT
>NW_015732830.1:0-336 GCF_001515625.1 Sinocyclocheilus rhinocerous
ATGCTTAAGTGGCAGTGGCTCCTGATTGGTAAGGGGCTGTCAGCTCCTCATTTATGCATCATAAACAAAATCTGTGTGCTTTCCATATTGCGCGAGCAACGATTGGTGAGGTGAGCTTTCAGGCAATAATGAGAACCCATACTAAATAAATATATGAAAGCGATCAGGTCTGAGGTAAACATTTCAATTTAAAAGCCATTAATAAAAAGAGCAGCCCTTCATCCTAAAGCAGTGAGAGAATTAGCTCTTGATTATCAGAAATGAAGTCTACGCAGGTTATTTGAGTACTGCATGTAATATTATTAAGATAACAGGACATTTTTAGAAATCAATAAA
>NW_015732831.1:0-336 GCF_001515625.1 Sinocyclocheilus rhinocerous
TAAGTCAAGGCTATAGCATCTACTATCCAGCAAGATAGTCTCTGCTTCGTGACAGGCAGCCCTTTAGAGCAGCCTCCAAAGCAAACAAAGAGCTGCTCTGAGTGTCTGAACTGGCCAGAGTGTTCCACATACACTCTCAAAGCCCACACTGAGCAAAGTGGATTGAGACCCTACTCACCGTCTGCAACGGGGAGTGCTAGATGGGTAATAACTTGTGCTCTGAACGAGGTCGAGAGCACTTTCAGCACATAGCTGTGACTCGGTTTGAGGACGACTTTACAGTCGTTAGGCCCAAACTCAAGACAAGAAGCACTGACTAAAAGTGTGTGCTGGAGC
>NW_015732832.1:0-336 GCF_001515625.1 Sinocyclocheilus rhinocerous
GAAGCATTTCTGTGCACAGCTGCTAAACACGACAAAGACAACAAACACTCTTTAGGACAGAACACACACACACATACAACACACACAGACTCACTCACGAAACTGACCACAAACAACAGACCCCAACACCGAGACAACTCAAGGACCACTAATAGCTCAAGCACATTCTTTGCATGATACTCTTTTCCATGCAATTGCATTAAATAAGGACTGAAGCCTTCAAGCTTCAAAAAGGATGCAAAAAGTGGTCCATACGTCTTGTGCTCTAGATCAGTGGTTCTCAACCTTTTATGAGTACTGGACCCCCATAATATCTCAAACCAACCTCATGGACCC
>NW_015732833.1:0-336 GCF_001515625.1 Sinocyclocheilus rhinocerous
AATTACCATCAAAATCTTCTACTGTAATTACTTCCACAAATTCGTAGTGTTTTTCTGTGGGTTTTATGACCGTTATCTGAGCTCCTGTATCCACGATAAAAGTAGTATCATCATACGTTTTGTATAACTTTTGATCAATTTCTTTTGCTTTTAATAGGGCCTTTTTAAGGGGAGCCGAAACCTGCTATTCCTCCTTAACCTCAGCGTCTTTCTTTTTGTTTCTCTTTCTCTTGACTTGTACTTCCTCTGCCTCTGCAGGGGCTCTTTCCTGCGTGTCATGTATTTTGACCCTGCCTATTTTAGCCTCAGGCCTGCTTTTTCCCCTTTCTGCTATGA
>NW_015732834.1:0-336 GCF_001515625.1 Sinocyclocheilus rhinocerous
CTTACCCACATCCCACCATTGGCTTAGGTTTTCAAATAATTTTTTCTTCAATTTCCATTTATTCCAAAACATTAAAAAATTTTCACAAAAAGAGACATCCTGTAATAACTTAACATTAAAAATCCAATAATAATTAGCTTTGAATGTCTTCTTCAGATTAACATCCAATATAACCATATGATGATCTGAAAAACCGCTTGGTCTAATAAAAGTATTCATCACCTTATTATTCCATGTCTTTTTTAAATAAAACCTATCCAATCTTGCTCCACTAATTCTGTTATCAACCATTTTTAACCATGTATACTGCTTTACTCCTTCATTTCTTGTTCTCCA
>NW_015732835.1:0-336 GCF_001515625.1 Sinocyclocheilus rhinocerous
CTTACTCTTTTAGGATAAAGTGTCACTTTTTCATAGCTTTTGCTGTCTCTGAGACATTTTATTGGTGTTTCTCCTGCTCTTTTTCTAGCAAAAACTCACTCATCATTAAATGAAAGCTTAAAGTGAAGACCTAATTATTTCAGGGGCCTTTTCACAAGTCCATTGTTTTAAAAATTTCTGTGTTACTTTTGCCATATTTTCACACTTAAAACAATAATTTGGTATACCTCTTGTACCATGGTCCTCTTTTATGCAAAAAATTCTCAGTTCTCTCTCTAGTGGTTTAATTGTTGCCAACATTAAGTCTGAGCGTGATTCAGTGGGCTAACACTTTTA
>NW_015732836.1:0-336 GCF_001515625.1 Sinocyclocheilus rhinocerous
AGCTAGAAATTGTGTTTATTCCAGGATTTGATTTCAACATAGTCTAAAGATTTTTTTTCTTTCCCTCAAAATGGCAAGTAGTCAAAGGTGTACTTGTAATTGCAGCTCATCACTTCATGAAGAATCGCCCATCAGTTTGTGAGTCACAGGCTGTTGCTCTAGTTTCTGAAGGGTGGAGAAGCGCAGTGTTCATGCAGTGATTGGTAAATATCGAGTCAATCCAAATGTGAACATCACAAGTGTACACTGAGGGAGTGGTGAGCCTGCGTCATACCTTCAACTTTCCTTCTTACTCTTCTAATCTCGTTTTAGCCTAGTAAATAGTTTATTGTCCGT
>NW_015732837.1:0-336 GCF_001515625.1 Sinocyclocheilus rhinocerous
AAATAAACGCAGTCTTTTCCTTGCTTTCTTCTGCCATCTTTATCTGGTAGTACCCACTACGAAGATCAAGAACAGAGAACCATTTGCTGCCAACTAGACAATCAAGGGCTTCGTCAATCTTCGGTGTAGTGTACTGATCAGGAATCGTTCGTTGGTTAAGTGTCCTGTAATCAATACACATCCTAACAGCCCCATTCTTTTTGCGAGCTATAACAATAGGCGATGCGTAAGGGCTTCGGGAATCTGTAATGATACCTGCGGCAAGTAGATCTTTTATATGCCTTCGAACATCCTCAATGTCTGCAGGCGCAATGCGACGAGACCGTTCTCGAAAAG
>NW_015732838.1:0-336 GCF_001515625.1 Sinocyclocheilus rhinocerous
GGTACTCTTTCACTTCCTGCAAAAGAGGCTTAGGCACAGATATGTGTCTTTTGCACAGGTGTCTTATGGAGGGTGATGTGCATATTAAGTGAGGGGATGCAACCAACATCCTTATCATCAAAAGCAAAAGCATTGCATTCTTCCCTCAATAGCTGTCGCACAATCTGTTGCTGTGTCTCTGTTAAGTGTTCAAGCTTTATTGGGGGATCCCAATGACTTGGTCTGTCTGACTGTTGTGGTGTAACACTCACCCCATATGTCTGCACTGTGGATGTCGGCTGCTCTATCACTTGCTCCATCTGAGTCTCATTTTTCTGGAAGGAATCTGCAGTTACT
>NW_015732839.1:0-336 GCF_001515625.1 Sinocyclocheilus rhinocerous
AATACACTTTTAAAGGTGACGATCCTACTTTGGCTGCAAGGACTTCATCAAGTAACACAGTTTACAATGACACACTTGACATAAAGCCATTATCTCTCACCTGTGCTGTCATCGTAAACCACGGTGGCTGTCTTCCACTTGAGGAGCTGCACCAGGTCTAAGATAGCGTAGCTAAGAGAAGAGTAATCCGGGTACAGGTTGGCATAAAATGTATCCCTGTTGTCCAACGGGTGGTGTTTCCATCGCACTTGAATGTGTGGCACCTCCAGGGCATTGCAGATAGACTGTACTGCATTCGATGAGGAGCTGTGAGACGGCCCAAATATGGCAACTACA